>NW_025813855.1:0-99261 GCF_021917145.1 Hypomesus transpacificus
TGATTATCAATTCTCACTGTGTTACTTTGAACACAATTAAACAGTTTACTGTAGTGCTCATGCCATAGATCAGCAATCTTCTCTGGACAACTAACCCCTTTGATATCAGAAGGGAGGGGAGTTCTGTTATTATTTATGATCTTGACCTCCTTCCAGAAGTCAGTAAGATTGTTATTCTGCATCTTTCTGGCCAGCGAGTCTGCTCTCATTGTGTTTTCATTTCTCTTAATGAAACTAGTGCATATTTAAATCTAGCATTTGTGAGGTTTTTGTTATCAAGCAGCACTCCCTGTCTGGGTCTGCCTGCCTCTGACCAGACTCTAAAGGCTTCTCTAGCAGCAGCATGTTGCTCAGACACAAACTCATACCAGACAGGCCGTGCGTTAGGGACCTTACTCTTGTGATTAATAAAAGGTTCACTGGAAGCATAAAGACATTTGACAATATCATCATACATGGCAAAGAGCTTTTCAGCATGATGTTTATCCTTGCAGTTCATATCCGTGCACATTAGGGCATCCCTAGAAAATGCAACATCACTATGTAAGCTGTCAGTTAATAGAGAATATCTGTGCATAACCTCTTTGGTCAATTTTGACCAGTCCAGTTTTCTTGGGGGGCCAGCAACAAGGGTACACTCTCAACATTTAGCAGCATAGCAACTGGTATGTGATCAGTGGTGGCCAGCCCATAACACATCTCTATACTTTCCAGTGAGTCATGAGCATCGGCTGTGGTTACAATATGGTCTAGCCAGGAAGTTGTGTGCCACGTTTCACTTATATAGGTAAAACTTGTATCAGGCAATAACGCTTGATATCATTAATTTAGTTTCATTACAGAACTGCTGCAGATGTTGTGCGAATAAACACTTATCTGGCATGTCAGCATTAAAATCACCCATGACATAGACACAACATGAACTATTGTCCTCTATGAAGGACTGAATAAAAGCTAACCTGTTCTGAAATTCATCCTCATGGTCATAAGATTCATATGGTGTGTACTCATTTACAATAGTACATTTATTTTCATTGTGATTAAACTCCAACCCAATAGCCCAGTCAACGTTAAGCCACACCACCTTTACCGTTGGGTCATATTTTATGTTCCACAGTATAGCTACACCACCAGCTATCCTCCCACAAACCATTCTCATGATGAGATCGGTAGTGGACTCTCCAGCACCATGAAAGTTCTTGTGTAGGGAGTTCAATTTGTCCAGATCTTGCTTGGCCATCCAGGTTTCTTGAAGGCAGACAATGTCACTCTCGTCCAGCAATGTGTCCACCACCAAACGTCTTGATCTATCAGCAGCAGTATGTCCTACTCGGAGGCCACGAGCGTTGTAGGATACAACCCGCATTAATGATCTACCACGGACCCATCAGGGCAGCTGGCCGGTGTGTCTGTCTCCCTGGTCTCTACATATAGGCCTACATTCAACCCAGCATCATGACTGAGCTGAAGCTCGGTACCCTGAGAGCGGGGGGTATGCTCTGGTCGAGCTTTTTTGAAAGTATAGACCAAGGGTAATTACCACACCACAACTGTCCCACCATTACCCATAGGTGGCGCTACATTCCACGCCCTAAAGCACAAAGGCTTTCTGGAATGGATAGGCTAACCAAGCCCCCTCCCTTCACTCCTTGGGTTGAAATAAAGGCCCTTGTGGATCTTGATGGTATTATATTTCAGATTTGGTATCCCATTGGTAATTCTGCAGCATAGATTTTTCTATACAGTTCCAATTTGTCAAGAATATACATTTTTCAATGGTTCGCAATGTTTGGAGGAATCCGCCATTACTGCTTGCAGTTATATTTAGGATTCCTCCGTCAGGAGGAAACCTATTGTTATTGTTAGTTTTATTATTATTAGGATTCCTCCGTCAGGAGGAAACCTATTGTTATTGTTAGTTTTATTATTATTATTATTATTATTCTTGTTCCATGGAAGTCAATGGCAGCCCCTAGAACACTTCGACAACTTTTTGTGAAATTTGGCACACTCATTAAGGACAGTTGATTCTATACCTACACCAAGTTTCATGTCTCCCATTAGACCACTCCAGCGCCACCAACGGGTCAAAGTTGGACTTGTGTTTACACACGCAACTTTTGAACCGTATGACCCATTTTCAAAAATGAGGTACTATTGGATTCCCTGGTTCAAGCCGAGTTCAACGCACCCCATGGCGTCAATTTCCGGTTATATAGATTTTCCGCTACTTCCGGTTTTATCAAAAACCTTTGAAAGCCTACTCCTCCTACAATTTTTGTCATATCTTCTTCAAAGTTACCAGAGATGATCTTCAGACCAAGCGTCACAAAAGTTATCGAAAAGAATTTTGATCCTCACAACCGTTTGTCCGGTACAGCCAATCAAATTCATCAGAAAAGCCGCCAAACAGGATGTGAAGTCATGTCTCAGCAAATCTTTGAGATATCAACACGAAACTTGGTATATCGATGGAAGACACTACAACATGTTACCGTGTGCAAAGGCAACTTCATATCTCCAAAAATGATTGATTTAAAGCAAATTGAACTTATCGCTAACGCTAAAATAATGCTTTACACATCAGCCAGTCAAAAACTGATACTCTGATTCAATCACAAGTTCATATGAAGACTCTTGAGAATGTTTATAACACAAATCTGTGAAAAAGTTGACTGTAAGATCAAAGGTCGATTTTTGGTGAATATTTGAAACATGCTTGCTTGGCTAATTTCCAGCCAAATTTCCAATGAATGTCTCCCCTCCTCCTGCCCGCGCGTGCTCCACATCCTCACACACTCAGCCTTAACTTACACACGCGCGGGCTTGGCAAGACGCACACGCAACATTTCAGGAGAGTGTGGGCTGACCAAGCCCCCACTCATTCCTTGGTTTCTAGCCAAGGCCTTGTGGATCTTGTAATCTTGGATCTCTTAACAAAAGCTGATCTTTTTAGTATTGCATTTCCGATTTTGTATGCAATGGTAAAAAGTTATACAAATCCTGAAACATTGATATATATATATGTATTTATATATATATAAATCTTTATTTCAGACGCCAAGTTCCACATAAAATAACAGACATAGAGCTATAAAAAAGAGAGTAAAACGAAAACATAAAACATAGATAATACAGTGCATAAAAAGTATGAAGACTTTTGTGCCAATGTAGTCTTAAGTTCCAAGTAATCGATAGCAGCTCTTTAGAGGGTTGACCAGGGCCTCTACTATTCAGTTCTCAGACTTGTCCAGTCGACACATGAAACCATACATCAGTTGTCTCAGGAGTGCCTTACAGGTTGGTACGTGCTTAGACAGAAACAACTGACCAGCACTATGCCACCTAGGCACATTAAGTAGCAATCTAAAAGCATCATTGAAACCATACATCAGTTGTCTCAGGATTGCCTTACAGGTTGGTACGTGCTTAGACACAAACAACTGACTAGCACTATGCCACCTTGGCACATTAAGTAGCAATCTAAAAGCATCATTGTAGGCTACTTTCAGTATCTGTATACTCCTTTTCCTGTACATAGACCACAAATGAGCAGTGTGCAATGGTGTTATGTAGGTTCTAAACAGGGAACATTTAACTGAATCTGAGCACATAGAAAATGTCCTTAATAACATACTGGCCTGAGAATATATTTGACAGCGCTGTTGATACATATCGTTGTCATCTGTCCAATCATCAGAAATGACATGGCAGATATTTTATTTCCTCACAAACACCAAGGGGACTGCCAGATAAATAAAAGGTAGGGAAGGTTAATTTCCTGTCCTGATTACTTCTGACTATCATTATGTGGCTTTTCTTTGCATTATATTTTATATCATGATCTAAGCCATACTGAGAGCACACCCATAGCATCTGTTGCAACAGGCTGAGTGGAACCAGATAATCTGCGTACATCAGATGATTGACAATAGATTCACCAACAAGACAGCCTGTATTTGTCTTATTCAGCTGACTTGATAAGTCGTCCATATCCATATTAAACAAAAAGGGAAATCAAATTCCTCCTTGTCGAACTCCGTTACCAACATGGAAAGCAGCTGATACAACATTGTCCCATTTAACATGAAAAGTTTGATTGGCATACCAGAACACCAAAATCCTCACAAGAGGTTTAGGGAAACCTCTCGCTATTAGCTTCATAAACAGTTTTTCATGACAAATTCGATCGAAAGCTTTGTAAGCATCAATAAAGCATAAAAATACAGATGAATTAAGACTTGTGTACCTGAGACAATCTCCTTCAGAGCATAGATACAGAGATCAGTACCATGTTTTCTTTTAAAACCAAACTGATTTTCTGCAGTCAGAATATTCATTTCCAATTTCAATCAAATAATTCTCTCAAACACTTTAGACAAGATACTGGCCAATGCAATGGGTCGATAGTTGTGTAGCCCGGGTGGTAAACATTTCTGTTGAAACAATCCTATTACATAAATATAAAAGTTTGAATACATAATACTTAAGTTCATAGTTTAATAAATAGACTTTAAGGTTTGAG
This sequence comes from Hypomesus transpacificus, assembly GCF_021917145.1. Taxonomy (NCBI): domain Eukaryota; kingdom Metazoa; phylum Chordata; class Actinopteri; order Osmeriformes; family Osmeridae; genus Hypomesus; species Hypomesus transpacificus. The sequence goes on from NW_025813855.1 coordinate 4,526, forward strand.
AGTATGATTTTGATTTGATGAGAAATGCATATTGTTCATGTTTTACTGAATACAGCATTTGGAAATGTATATCTGTTGTTTAAAAAACGCATGTTAAAATGTACCGGTTACAAATATGAAGAGAGTAAGATGAATGTTTTGTGAATCTATGTTGTTGCTTTAATTTTGATTATGATGTTAAGCCAATCCGGTTTGAGGTCAAAGGGCAGGGTAACACGGGAAGTTGGGGTAGATGAGGTTGGAGTAGAAAAAGACAGAGCGAGCGGAGGAGTTGGAGGGAGAAGAAAATTGTAGCGTACGGTAAAATACCAAGAGTGAAGATTTTATATTATCATTAGTGGTGTTATGTTTATATTGTTGGGTGAATATCTCAACCAACAACAATAACCCAGAAAGAGGAGTTTGGCTGTTGGCGGTTTTGGATTAAGCACGGGCTTTGCCGCCAGACTAGCGACAGCGAGTGCCAGGTTGGAGCCGGTGGAGGTCGGGATTGTCGTCGTCCTCAGTCTTCTTCCTGAGTTGGTTCGTCTCGTAAATCCACGAGAGTATTTGGTCGGTCTCTCCTTCACCTGCTGCCGCCCTTCTGCCGCAGTGCGTGTGCTACCGCACTGCTGATCCGAGGTACCAGCTCCTTGTTATTTTGTGCCATCCTGGCGAAACAGCCATTTTGTTTACGGCTACAACGCACACGAGCTACACTCAGGCCTGCACCGTAGAACTGTACTGAATTAAGGTATTCGTGTAGTTAGCATTGCCGGCTAGTTTGTATTGTGTGTCCATGTGCATTACGATGTCATGTAAATGTTGAACCAATAACTGAAGAACTGATTTTTTGTCTGAAGTAAATCTTTCCTGTTTTTGTTTAACAGTTGGTTGTATTGTTTTTTTCATATGTTAAATTGGTTTAAGTTAGTAACAATTACTAACGAACTCAGGTTAGCCACCTCTCATTACAAATCCACCAAACTAGAGAGGCGCTACAGTTGTCTATGCTGTTCAGTTTACCAGCCTTATCTTTAACAACAGGCACTAACAGTACTGACATAATAGAGTTTGGTAGAACACCATGAACCATAATTCCAGTGAGACACATGGCTAGAAATGGACTGAGTCTATAACTGGCATTTTTTAGATGCTCTGCAGAAATGGAATCCATACCACAAGCTTTGTTGTTGTCTAGCATGTGGATGGCATCATAAATATCTACTGATCTAACTATCAAGTCTGCAGAGATACTGATTGATATTGATTATCAATTCTCACTGTGTTACTTTGAACACAATTAAATAGTTTACTGTAGTGCTCATGCCATAGATCAGCAATCTTCTCTGGACAACTAACCCCTTTGATATCAGAAGGTAGGGGAGTTCTGTTATTATTTATGATCTTGACCTCCTTCCAGAAGTCAGTAAGATTGTTATTCTGCATCTTTCTGGCCAGCGAGTCTGCTCTCATTGTGTTTTCATTTCTCTTAATGAAACGAGTGCATATTTAAATCTAGCATTTGTGAGGTTTTTGTTATCAAGCAGCACTCTCTGTCTGGGTCTGCCTGCCTCTGACCAGACTCTAAAGGCTTCTCTAGCAGCAGCATGTTGCTCAGACACAAACTCATTCCAGACAGGCCGTGCGTTAGGGACCTTACTCTTGTGATTAATAAAAGGTTCACTGGAAGCATAAAGACATTTGACAATATCATCATACATGGCACAGAGCTTTTCAGCATTATGTTTATCCTTGCAGTTCATATCCAAGAATTAGTTAATAGAGAATATCTGTGCCGAACCTCTTTGGTCAATTTTGACCAGTCCAGTTTTCTTGGGGGGCCAGCAACAAGGGTACACTCTCAACATTTAGCAGCATAGCAACTGGTATGTGATCAGTGGTGGCCAGCCCATAACACATCTCTATACTTTCCAGTGAGTCATGAGAATCGGCTGTGGTTACAATATGGTCTAGCCAGGAAGTTGTGTGCCACGTTTCACTTATATAGGTAAAACTTGTATCAGGCAATAACGCTTGATATAATTAATTTAGTTTCATTACAGAACTGCTGCAGATGTTGTGCGAATAAACACTTATCTGACATGTCAGCATTAAAATCACCCATGACATAGACACAACATGAACTATTGTCCTCTATGAAGGACTGAATAAAAGCTAACCTGTTCTGAAATTCATCCTCATGGTCATAGGATTCATATGGTGTGTACACATTTACAATAGTACATTTATTTTCATTGTGATTAAACTCCAACCCAATAGCCCAGTCAACGTTAAGCCACACCACCTTTACCGTTGGGTCATATTTTATGTTCCACAGTATAGCTACACCACCAGCTATCCTCCCACAAACCATTCTCATGCTGAGATCGGTAGTGGACTCTCCAGCACCATGAAAGTTCTTGTGTAGGGAGTTCAATTTGTCCAGATCTTGCTTGGTCATCCAGGTTTCTTGAAGGCAGACAATGTCACTCTCGTCCAGCAATGTGTCCACCACCAAACGTCTTGATCTATCAGCAGCAGTATGTCCTACTCGGAGGCCACGAGCGTTGTAGGATACAACCCGCATTAATGATCTACCACGGACCCATCAGGGCAGCTGGCCGGTGTGTCTGTCTCCCTGGTCTCTACATATAGGCCTACATTCATCCCAGCATCATGACTGAGCTGAAGCTCGGTACCCTGAGAGCGGGGGGTATTCTCTGGTCGAGCTTTTTTGAAAGTATAGACCAAGGGTAATTACCAAACCACAACTGTCCCACCATTACCCATATGTGGCGCTACATTCCACGCCCTAAAGCACAAAGGCTTTCTGGAATGGATAGGCTAACCAAGCCCCCTCCCTTCACTCCTTGAGTTGAAATAAAGGCCCTTGTGGATCCTGGTGGTATTATATTTCAGATTTGGTATCCCATTGGTAATTCTGCAGCATAGATTTTTCTATACAGTTCCAATTTGTCAAGAATATACATTTTTCAATGGTTCGCAATGTTTGGAGGAATCCGCCATTACTGCTTGCAGTTATATTTATTATTATTCTTGTTCCATGGAAGTCAATGGCAGCACCTAGAACACTTCGACAACTTTTTGTGAAATTTGGCACACTCATTAAGGACAGTTGATTCTATACCTACACCAAGTTTCATGTCTCCCATTAGACCACTCCAGCGCCACCAACGGGTCAAAGTTGGACTTGTGTTTACACACGCAACTTTTGAACCGTATGACCCATTTTCAAAAATGAGGTACCATTGGATTCCCTGGTTCAAGCCGAGTTCAACGCACCCCATGGCGTCAATTTCCGGTTATATAGATTTTCCGCTACTTCCGGTTTTATCAAAAACCTTTGAAAGCCTACTCCTCCTACAATTTTTGTCATATCTTCTTCAAAGTTACCAGAGATGATCTTCAGACCAAGCCTCACAAAAGTTATCGAAAATAATTTTGATCCTCACAACCGTTTGTCCGGTACAGCCAATCAAATTCATCAGAAAAGCCGCCAAACAGGATGTGAAGTCATGTCTCAGCAAATCTTTGAGATATCAACACGAAACTTGGTATATCGATGGAAGACACTACAACATGTTACCGTGTGCAAAGGCAACTTCATATCTCCAAAAATGATTGATATAAAGCAAATTGAACTTATCGCTAACGCTAAAATAATGCTTTACACATCAGCCAGTCAAAAACTGATACTCTGATTCAATCACAAGTTCATATGAAGACTCTTGAGAATGTTTATAACACAAATCTGTGAAAAAGTTGACTGTAAGATCAAATGTCGATTTTTGGTGAATATTTGAAACATGCTTGCTTGGCTAATTTCTAGCCAAATTTCCAATGAATGTCTCCCCTCCTCCTGCCCGCGCGTGCTCCACATCCTCACACACTCAGCCTGAACTTACACACGCGCGGGCTTGGCAAGACGCACACGCAACATTTCAGGAGAGTGTGGGCTGACCAAGCCCCCACTCATTCCTTGGTTTCTAGCAAAGGCCTTGTGGATCTTGTAATCTTGGATCTCTTAACAAAAGCTGATCTTTTTAGTATTGCATTTCTGATTTTGTATGCAATGGTAAAAAGTTATACAAATCCTGAAACATTGATATATATATAAGTATTTATATATATAAATCTTTATTTCAGACGCCAAGTTACACATAAAATAACAGACATAGAGCTATAAAAAAGAGAGTAAAACAAAAACATAAAACATAGATAATACAGTGCATAAAAAGTATGAAGACAGTTGTGCCAATGTAGTCTTAAGTTCCAAGTAATCGATAGCAGCTCTTTAGAGGGTTGACCAGAGCCTCTACTATTCAGTTCTCAGACTTGTCCAGTCGACACATGAAACCATACATCAGTTGTCTCAGGATTGCCTTACAGGTTGGTACGTGCTTTTGACACAAACAACTGACTAGCACTATGCCACCTTGGCACATTAAGTAGCAATCTAAAAGCATCATTGTAGGCTACTTTCAGTATCTGTATACTCCTTTTCCTCTACATAGACCACAAATGAGCAGTGTACAATGGTGTTATGTAGGTTCTAAACAGGGAACATTTAACTGAATCTGAGCACATAGAAAACGTCCTTAATAACATACTGGCCTGAGAATATATTTGACAGCGCTGTTGATACATATCGTTGTCATCTGTCCAATCATCAGAAATGACATGGCCCAGATATTTTATTTCCTCACAAACACCAAGGGGACTGCCAGATAAATAAAAGGTAGGGAAGGTTAATTTCCTGTCCTGATTACTTCTGACTATCATTATGTGGCTTTTCTTTGCATTATATTTTATATCATGATCTAAGCCATACTGAGAGCACACCCATAGCATCTGTTGCAACAGGCTGAGTGGAACCAGATCATCTGCGTACATCAGATGATTGACAATAGATTCACCAACAAGACAGCCTGTATTTGTCTTATTCAGCTGGCTTGATAAGTCGTCCATATCCATATTAAACAAAAAGGGAAATCAAATTCCTCCTTGTCGAACTCCGTTAAGGAGCTGATACAACATTGTCCCATTTAACATGAAAAGTTTGATTGGCATACCAGAACACCAAAATCCTCACAAGAGGTTTAGGGACACCTCTCGCTATTAGCTTCATAAACAGTTTTTCATGACAAATTCGATCGAAAGCTTTGTAAGCATCAATAAAGCATAAAAATACAGATTAATTAAGACTTGTGTACCTGAGACAATCTCCTTCAGAGCATAGATACAGAGATCAGTACCATGTTTTCTTTTAAAACCAAACTGATTGTCTGCAGTCAGAATATACATTTCCAATTTAGCTACCTAAACTGTCCAAGCAACCAGAACTGGTATATCATCTTGTTAGCAAATCAAATTGTTCATAACAGGATCATGTGTCAAGAAGCTAGACTACAAGCTTCCGGCTCCGAAATAACAGTAATACAAGGCTGCTGAGCTTTAAATAAATATTGTCAAACCCTGTCAAAAGTAACATATAAAATTTGAGTGAGAGGTTGTTTTTAACATCTGATTGTATAATGTGTTGCAGTTGGAGAGTGTAAGCTGTGTTGTTTCTAATACTTGTTGAGTGTACTGTAGACTGAACTGGCTGGTGAAGAGACCATGAGCTGGCTGATGATGGGAGACTGAGCTGGCTGGAGATGGTAGCCCGATCTGACTGGAGATGGTAGACTGATTTGGGATGGGAGATTTAGCTGACTAGTCCCTGAAGCTATTGAAATGGTACTTTGCCTCTGAAGCAACCTAATCCCTACCACGGATATACAGTCAGAGGTTTTCATCCATTTGCCTGTCAGCAGAAACTAGCAACTTGCCAGCTATGTGTGTATCACACACTATACATTTGAGACACGGACTGTCTCTCCACCTTCAAGAGAAGGCTCAAGACGAACTTGTTCCGGGAGTACAATGGTACTTAAGAATGGTTTGCTGAACCCAACGCAAGTTTCCTCAAGGATCACAATGACTCTTGCTTAGACTGTTGCTCTTGTTGGTTAGTGGTAGCTGATTTAAACTGTTGTATTCTATTTGAGTTATTCCTATTTGTAATGCTTTCCTACAGGTACACTTGCACTTAGAGATTAATGTTATGTAATTTTAACTTGTTTAACTACATGCTCTTATGGTTTCTTCCCTTTAGCACTATTTTTTGGTTGTTCACAATATGTACTTCTTGTTTTTGACTACTTGCAATGCTGTGGGGCTATCTTGTTATTATCAGTGACCTATGCACTTTGTAAAGCTCTCTCTTGGAAGTCGCTTTGGATAAAAGCGTCTGCTAAATGAATAAATGTAATGTAAATGTACATTTTTACTTAGTCTCTTTCTGCTAAATGTTCGTTTGGTGTATTTTTCCCTTTTGCATATAATGTTGAATGGGATGTCTAGTTCACTGTGATACACCAACTCTGGTAAGGCTTGAGCATAGGGCTCGAATTGTAGTTGCTTCCTCAGGGAAAGGTTCCCTTTAGGGCTTGTATCTTTGTGTATTACAAGACAAAAGTGAAGGAAAGAAAGTAGTTATTTTAAATCAGATCATTTCTTGAACTATATATTTAGTTATTATAAATAATATTCACATAAAATGCACTTCCAATTAATAATATAGCCTAACAAATATGCTCGTTCAAGTGTAATGTTGCTATGCTTCTTTACGGAATACCTGAATAATACAATTGTTTGACTTGTTTTTATGCATTTGAAGGTCTGTCACCCACTGACAGTATTACCGGCTCACCAAAATGCATGTGAATGTTTACGTCCTACGTTGAATATTGGGGTACACGATTGGTGGATGTTATGAAGGTGTCACGTATATGAGCTCTGATTGGATGCGGACTATAGGTGTCCTGAAAACTTGCCTGTGTCGATAAAGAAACAAAATGTTTGTTCGTTGAAAAATGTGCAGTAACTGGACATGCAAACACGTTGTAAAAGGGTTGAAGGAAAGTATTAAAGCGACACAGAAAAATCCTGCTCCTCTATCGCGAGGGATCGTTCTAATGCACGATTTTGAGCTTCAGCACTCCACCTTCAGGACCCAAACAAGAAGACTTATTTCATCTCTGAAGACCTGAAGACAACTAGCGTTACTACTGCAGCCCTTTTCATTTTCCTTGTTGCACTATTTGACCGTGAGTAATCATTACATATAACGACAGTAGCCTACAAAACATGTATCTTAGCGTTATTATATGTATGATAATTGGAAGACTATTTGATATAGTTTTAAGGCGTGTTATTAGCTAACAAGATATTAGCTAATTTGAGCTAGGCTAGGTGAGCTAAGGATTTCTTTGTTTACAGTATGTATTGCAGGCTTGCAAGCTATAAAACTTTTAACATTATTGTCATGTTACGCTGTGGGACCGACATTCGAACGATCACATATTGTGACGCTGCTCATTAACGGGTTACGTTCTACAGTACGTTTGTAACTTGTTTGGTAAGATAGCTGTAGTGCTAGCCGTAGCCTAGTGCTAATTGGTTTGAGAAACAGTCATTTTAGAAGGTGTCCGGATAATTTAACTCAAACATTGTGACCAAGGATAGTGCTAACAAAGTGTTAAATAACTCTCGATTTTGTGGAAAATAGAAAACATTTAAGCGAACGTTTGAAGTCGGTCTGAAAGTGGTTAAGAAGTATCAGCGGAAATTCCAGGAATTATTTCATTGTTTGTTCTCGAAACTATATAGCGAAATTTTAAACAAATATGTAGACACATACCCCTTAATGCTATTAAAAGGTCAAGGGCTCGTACTAATGTAACATTTTATCTATATATACACAAATTTGTTTTTATAGTCTTCAATCTATCTGCTTCTTAATATCTACAGACTTACATTCGAATGTACACAGTTGAAATAGAATACAGGGAAATATTGGATGTGTAAAGTAAAAAGAGGTTGGTGTCTTGAGAATTCAAACCATCTTATCATGTTCTTAAAGGTCTGTATACTAGAACTGTTGAGCATGAAGTTACAATTATTTAAGATTATGAAATAGTTGTTCAGTAGTGTGGTATGTGGCTTTTTATAGTTGTGATTTTTTCTGTATTTTTTAGATGCCACGTTCCAGCAAACGTTCTACAGCGGCCAAGAAGAACTGGGCTCGTTCAGATGACCAAGGGTCCACTTTCGAGGTTAGAAAAATGAATGTGAATGGTTGAATGAGGATTCTTAACATCACTGTTACATTTTTCAATGGTTCGCAATGTTTGGAGGAATCCGCCATTACTGCTTGCAGTTATATTTAGGATTCCTCCGTCAGGAGGAAACCTATTGTTATTGTTAGTTTTATTATTAGGATTCCTCCGTCAGGAGGAAACCTATTGTTATTGTTAGTTTTATTATTATTATTATTATTATTCTTGTTCCATGGAAGTCAATGGCAGCCCCTAGAACACTTCGACAACTTTTTGTGAAATTTGGCACACTCATTAAGGACAGTTGATTCTATACCTACACCAAGTTTCATGTCTCCCATTAGACCACTCCAGCGCCACCAATGGGTCAAAGTTGGACTTGTGTTTACACACGCAACTTTTGAACCGTATGACCCATTTTCAAAAATGAGGTACCATTGGATTCCCTGGTTCAAGCCGAGTTCAACGCACCCCATGGCGTCAATTTCCGGTTATATAGATTTTCCGCTACTTCCGGTTTTATCAAAAACCTTTGAAAGCCTACTCCTCCTACAATTTTTGTCATATCTTCTTCAAAGTTACCAGAGATGATCTTCAGACCAAGCGTCACAAAAGTTATCGAAAAGAATTTTGATCCTCACAACCGTTTGTCCGGTACAGCCAATCAAATTCATCAGAAAAGCCGCCAAACAGGATGTGAAGTCATGTCTCAGCAAATCTTTGAGATATCAACACGAAACTTGGTATATCGATGGAAGACACTACAACATGTTACCGTGTGCAAAGGCAACTTCATATCTCCAAAAATGATTGATATAAAGCAAATTGAACTTATCGCTAACGCTAAAATAATGCTTTACACATCAGCCAGTCAAAAACTGATACTCTGATTCAATCACAAGTTCATATGAAGACTCTTGAGAATGTTTATAACACAAATCTGTGAAAAAGTTGACTGTAAGATCAAAGGTCGATTTTTGGTGAATATTTGAAACATGCTTGCTTGGCTAATTTCTAGCCAAATTTCCAATGAATGTCTCCCCTCCTCCTGCCCGCGCGTGCTCCACATCCTCACACACTCAGCCTTAACTTACACACGCGCGGGCTTGGCAAGACGCACACGCAACATTTCAGGAGAGTGTGGGCTGACCAAGCCCCCACTCATTCCTTGGTTTCTAGCCAAGGCCTTGTGGATCTTGTAATCTTGGATCTCTTAACAAAAGCTGATCTTTTTAGTATTGCATTTCCGATTTTGTATGCAATGGTAAAAAGTTATACAAATCCTGAAACATTGATATATATATATGTATTTATATATATATAAATCTTTATTTCAGACGCCAAGTTCCACATAAAATAACAGACATAGAGCTATAAAAAAGAGAGTAAAACGAAAACATAAAACATAGATAATACAGTGCATAAAAAGTATGAAGACTTTTGTGCCAATGTAGTCTTAAGTTCCAAGTAATCGATAGCAGCTCTTTAGAGGGTTGACCTGGGCCTCTACTATTCAGTTCTCAGACTTGTCCAGTCGACACATGAAACCATACATCAGTTGTCTCAGGAGTGCCTTACAGGTTGGTACGTGCTTAGACAGAAACAACTGACCAGCACTATGCCACCTAGGCACATTAAGTAGCAATCTAAAAGCATCATTGAAACCATACATCAGTTGTCTCAGGATTGCCTTACAGGTTGGTACGTGCTTAGACACAAACAACTGACTAGCACTATGCCACCTTGGCACATTAAGTAGCAATCTAAAAGCATCATTGTAGGCTACTTTCAGTATCTGTATACTCCTTTACCTGTACATAGACCACAAATGAGCAGTGTACAATGGTGTTATGTAGGTTCTAAACAGGGAACATTTAACTGAATCTGAGCACATAGAAAACGTCCTTAATAACATACTGGCCTGAGAATATATTTGACAGCGCTGTTGATACATATCGTTGTCATCTGTCCAATCATCAGAAATGACATGGCAGATATTTTATTTCCTCACAAACACCAAGGGGACTGCCAGATAAATAAAAGGTAGGGAAGGTTAATTTCCTGTCCTGATTACTTCTGACTATCATTATGTGGCTTTTCTTTGCATTATATTTTATATCATGATCTAAGCCATACTGAGAGCACACCCATAGCATCTGTTGCAACAGGCTGAGTGGAACCAGATAATCTGCGTACATCAGATGATTGACAATAGATTCACCAACAAGACAGCCTGTATTTGTCTTATTCAGCTGGCTTGATAAGTCGTCCATATCCATATTAAACAAAAAGGGAAATCAAATTCCTCCTTGTCGAACTCCGTTACCAACATGGAAAGCAGCTGATACAACATTGTCCCATTTAACATGAAAAGTTTGATTGGCATACCAGAACACCAAAATCCTCACAAGAGGTTTAGGGACACCTCTCGCTATTAGCTTCATAAACAGTTTTTCATGACAAATTCGATCGAAAGCTTTGTAAGCATCAATAAAGCATAAAAATACAGATGAATTAAGACTTGTGTACCTGAGACAATCTCCTTCAGAGCATAGATACAGAGATCAGTACCATGTTTTCTTTTAAAACCAAACTGATTTTCTGCAGTCAGAATATACATTTCCAATTTCAATCAAATAATTCTCTCAAACACTTTAGACAAGATACTGGCCAATGCAATGGGTCGATAGTTGTGTAGCCCGGGTGGTAAACGTTTCTGTTGAAACAATCCTATTACATAAATATAAAAGTTTGAATACATAATACTTAAGTTCATAGTTTAATAAATAGACTTTAAGGTTTGAGAGTATGATTTTGATTTGATGAGAAATGCATATTGTTCATGTTTTACTGAATACAGCATTTGGAAATGTATATCTGTTGTTTAAAAAACGCATGTTAAAATGTACCGGTTACAAATATGAAGAGAGTAAGATGAATGTTTTGTGAATCTATGTTGTTGCTTTAATTTTGATTATGATGTTAAGCCAATCCGGTTTGAGGTCAAAGGGCAGGGTAACACGGGAAGTTGGGGTAGATGAGGTTGGAGTAGAAAAAGACAGAGCGAGCGGAGGAGTTGGAGGGAGAAGAAAATTGTAGCGTACGGTAAAATACCAAGAGTGAAGATTTTATATTATCATTAGTGGTGTTATGTTTATATTGTAGGGTGAATATCTCAACCAACAACAATAACCCAGAAAGAGGAGTTTGGCTGTTGGCGGTTTTGGATTAAGCACGGGCTTTGCCGCCAGACTAGCGACAGCGAGTGCCAGGTTGGAGCCGGTGGAGGTCGGGATTGTCGTCGTCCTCAGTCTTCTTCCTGAGTTGGTTCGTCTCGTAAATCCACGAGAGTATTTGGTCGGTCTCTCCTTCACCTGCTGCCGCCCTTCTGCCGCAGTGCGTGTGCTACCGCACTGCTGATCCGAGGTACCAGCTCCTTGTTATTTTGTGCCATCCTGGCGAAACAGCCATTTTGTTTACGGCTACAACGCACACGAGCTACACTCAGGCATGCACCGTAGAACTGTACTGAATTAAGGTATTCGTGTAGTTAGCATTGCCGGCTAGTTTGTATTGTGTGTCCATGTGCATTACGATGTCATGTAAATGTTGAACCAATAACTGAAGAACTGATTTTTTGTCTGAAGTAAATCTTTCCTGTTTTTGTTTAACAGTTGGTTGTATTGTTTTTTTCATATGTTAAATTGGTTTAAGTTAGTAACAATTACTAACGAACTCAGGTTAGCCACCTCTCATTACAAATCCACCAAACTAGAGAGGCGCTACAGTTGTCTATGCTGTTCAGTTTACCAGCCTTATCTTTAACAACAGGCACTAGGCACTAACAGTACTGACATAATAGAGTTCGGTAGAACACCATGAACCATAATTCCAGTGAGACACATGGCTAGAAATGGACTGAGTCTATAACTGGCATTTTTTAGATGCTCTGCAGAAATGGAATCCATACCACAAGCTTTGTTGTTGTCTAGCATGTGGATGGCATCATAAATATCTACTGATCTAACTATCAAGTCTGCAGAGATACCTTTATATTGATTATCAATTCTCACTGTGTTACTTTGAACACAATTAAATAGTTTACTGTAGTGCTCATGCCATAGATCAGCAATCTTCTCTGGACAACTAACCCCTTTGATATCAGAAGGGAGGGGAGTTCTGTTATTATTTATGATCTTGACCTCCTTCCAGAAGTCAGTAAGATTGTTATTCTGCATCTTTCTGGCCAGCGAGTCTACTCTCATTGTGTTTTCATTTCTCTTAATGAAACGAGTGCATATTTAAATCTAGCATTTGTGAGGTTTTTGTTATCAAGCAGCACTCCCTGTCTGGGTCTGCCTGCCTCTGACCAGACTCTAAAGGCTTCTCTAGCAGCAGCATGTTGCTCAGACACAAACTCATTCCAGACAGGCCGTGCGTTAGGGACCTTACTCTTGTGATTAATAAAAGGTTCACTGGAAGCATAAAGACATTTGACAATATCATCATACATGGCACAGAGCTTTTCAGCATGATGTTTATCCTTGCAGTTCATATCCGTGCACATTAGGGCATCCCTAGAAAATGCAACATCACTATGTAAGCTGTCAGTTAATAGAGAATATCTGTGCCGAACCTCTTTGGTCAATTTTGACCAGTCCAGTTTTCTTGGGGGGCCAGCAACAAGGGTACAATCTCAACATTTAGCAGCATAGCAACTGGTATGTGATCAGTGGTGGCCAGCCCATAACACATCTCTATACTTTCCAGTGAGTCATGAGCATCGGCTGTGGTTACAATATGGTCTAGCCAGGAAGTTGTGTGCCACGTTTCACTTATATAGGTAAAACTTGTATCAGGCAATAACGCTTGATATAATTAATTTAGTTTCATTACAGAACTGCTGCAGATGTTGTGCGAATAAACGCTTATCTGACATTTCAGCATTAAAATCACCCATGACATAGACACAACATGAACTATTGTCCTCTATGAAGGACTGAATAAAAGCTAACCTGTTCTGAAATTCATCCTCATGGTCATAGGATTCATATGGTGTGTACACATTTACAATAGTAAATTTATTTTCATTGTGATTAAACTCCAACCCAATAGCCCAGTCAACGTTAAGCCACACCACCTTTACCGTTGGGTCATATTTTATGTTCCACAGTATAGCTACACCACCAGCTATCCTCCCACAAACCATTCTCATGCTGAGATTGGTAGTGGACTCTCCAGCACTATGAAACATCTTGTGTAGGGAGTTCAATTTGTCCAGATCTTGCTTGGCCATCCAGGTTTCTTGAAGGCAGACAATGTCACTCTCGTCCAGCAATGTGTCCACCACCAAACGTCTTGATCTATCAGCAGCAGTATGTCCTACTCGGAGGCCACGAGCGTTGTAGGATACAACCCGCATTAATGATCTACCACGGACCCATCAGGGCAGCTGGCCGGTGTGTCTGTCTCCCTGGTCTCTACATATAGGCCTACATTCATCCCAGCATCATGACTGAGCTGAAGCTCGGTACCCTGAGAGTGGGGGGTATGCTCTGGTCGAGCTTTTTTGAAAGTATAGACCAAGGGTAATTACCACACCACAACTGTCCCACCATTACCCATAGGTGGCGCTACATTCCACGCCCTAAAGCACAAAGGCTTTCTGGAATGGATAGGCTAACCAAGCCCCCTCCCTTCACTCCTTGGGTTGAAATAAAGGCCCTTGTGGATCTTGATGGTATTATATTTCAGATTTGGTATCCCATTGGTAATTCTGCAGCATAGATTTTTCTATACAGTTCCAATTTGTCAAGAATATACATTTTTCAATGGTTCGCAATGTTTGGAGGAATCCGCCATTACTGCTTGCAGTTATATTTATTATTATTCTTGTTCCATGGAAGTCAATGGCAGCACCTAGAACACTTCGACAACTTTTTGTGAAATTTGGCACACTCATTAAGGACAGTTGATTCTATACCTACACCAAGTTTCATGTCTCCCATTAGACCACTCCAGCGCCACCAACGGGTCAAAGTTGGACTTGTGTTTACACACGCAACTTTTGAACCGTATGACCCATTTTCAAAAATGAGGTACCATTGGATTCCCTGGTTCAAGCCGAGTTCAACGCACCCCATGGCGTCAATTTCCGGTTATATAGATTTTCCGCTACTTCCGGTTTTATCAAAAACCTTTGAAAGCCTACTCCTCCTTCAATTTTTGTCATATCTTCTTCAAAGTTACCAGAGATGATCTTCAGACCAAGCCTCACAAAAGTTATCGAAAATAATTTTGATCCTCACAACCGTTTGTCCGGTACAGCCAATCAAATTCATCAGAAAAGCCGCCAAACAGGATGTGAAGTCATGTCTCAGCAAATCTTTGAGATATCAACACGAAACTTGGTATATCGATGGAAGACACTACAACATGTTACCGTGTGCAAAGGCAACTTCATATCTCCAAAAATTATTGATATAAAGCATATTGAACTTATCGCTAACGCTAAAATAATGCTTTACACATCAGCCAGTCAAAAACTGATACTCTGATTCAATCACAAGTTCATATGAAGACTCTTGAGAATGTTTATAACACAAATCTGTGAAAAAGTTGACTGTAAGATCAAAGGTCGATTTTTGGTGAATATTTGAAACATGCTTGCTTGGCTAATTTCTAGCCAAATTTCCAATGAATGTCTCCCCTCCTCCTGCCCGCGCGTGCTCCACATCCTCACACACTCAGCCTTAACTTACACACGCGCGGGCTTGGCAAGACGCACACGCAACATTTCAGGAGAGTGTGGGCTGACCAAGCCCCCACTCATTCCTTGGTTTCTAGCCAAGGCCTTGTGGATCTTGTAATCTTGGATCTCTTAACAAAAGCTGATCTTTTTAGTATTGCATTTCCGATTTTGTATGCAATGGTAAAAAGTTATACAAATCCTGAAACATTGATATATATATATGTATTTATATATATATAAATCTTTATTTCAGACGCCAAGTTCCACATAAAATAACAGACATAGAGCTATAAAAAAGAGAGTAAAACTAAAACATAAAACATAGATAATACAGTGCATAAAAAGTATGAAGACTTTTGTGCCAATGTAGTCTTAAGTTCCAAGTAATCGATAGCAGCTCTTTAGAGGGTTGACCAGGGCTTCTACTATTCAGTTCTCAGACTTGTCCAGTCGACACATGAAACCATACATCAGTTGTCTCAGGAGTGCCTTACAGGTTGGTACGTGCTTAGACAGAAACAACTGACCAGCACTATGCCACCTAGGCACATTAAGTAGCAATCTAAAAGCATCATTGAAACCATACATCAGTTGTCTCAGGATTGCCTTACAGGTTGGTACGTGCTTAGACACAAACAACTGACTAGCACTATGCCACCTTGGCACATTAAGTAGCAATCTAAAAGCATCATTGTAGGCTACTTTCAGTATCTGTATACTCCTTTACCTGTACATAGACCACAAATGAGCAGTGTACAATGGTGTTATGTAGGTTCTAAACAGGGAACATTTAACTGAATCTGAGCACATAGAAAACGTCCTTAATAACATACTGGCCTGAGAATATATTTGACAGCGCTGTTGATACATATCGTTGTCATCTGTCCAATCATCAGAAAAGACATGGCAGATATTTTATTTCCTCACAAACACCAAGGGGACTGCCAGATAAATAAAAGGTAGGGAAGGTTAATTTCCTGTCCTGATTACTTCTGACTATCATTATGTGGCTTTTCTTTGCATTATATTTTATATCATGATCTAAGCCATACTGAGAGCACACCCACAGCATCTGTTGCAACAGGCTGAGTGGAACCAGATAATCTGCGTACATCAGATGATTGACAATAGATTCACCAACAAGACAGCCTGTATTTGTCTTATTCAGCTGGCTTGATAAGTCGTCCATATCCATATTAAACAAAAAGGGAAATCAAATTCCTCCTTGTCGAACTCCGTTACCAACATGGAAAGCAGCTGATACAACATTGTCCCATTTAACATGAAAAGTTTGATTGGCATACCAGAACACCAAAATCCTCACAAGAGGTTTAGGGACACCTCTCGCTATTAGCTTCATAAACAGTTTTTCATGACAAATTCGATCGAAAGCTTTGTAAGCATCAATAAAGCATAAAAATACAGATGAATTAAGACTTGTGTACCTGAGACAATCTCCTTCAGAGCATAGATACAGAGATCAGTACCATGTTTTCTTTTAAAACCAAACTGATTTTCTGCAGTCAGAATATACATTTCCAATTTCAATCAAATAATTCTCTCAAACACTTTAAACAAGATACTGGCCAATGCAATGGGTCGATAGTTGTCTATGCTGTTCAGTTTACCAGCCTTATCTTTAACAACAGGCACTAACAGTACTGACATAATAGAGTTCGGTAGAACACCATGAACCATAATTCCAGTGAGACACATGGCTAGAAATGGACTGAGTCTATAACTGGCATTTTTTAGATGCTCTGCAGAAATGGAATCCATACCACAAGCTTTGTTGTTGTCTAGCATGTGGATGGCATCATAAATATCTACTGATCTAACTATCAAGTCTGCAGAGATACCTTTATATTGATTATCAATTCTCACTGTGTTACTTTGAACACAATTAAATAGTTTACTGTAGTGCTCATGCCATAGATCAGCAATCTTCTCTGGACAACTAACCCCTTTGATATCAGAAGGGAGGGGAGTTCTGTTATTATTTATGATCTTGACCTCCTTCCAGAAGTCAGTAAGATTGTTATTCTGCATCTTTCTGGCCAGCGAGTCTGCTCTCATTGTGTTTTCATTTCTCTTAATGAAACGAGTGCATATTTAAATCTAGCATTTGTGAGGTTTTTGTTATCAAGCAGCACTCCCTGTCTGGGTCTGCCTGCCTCTGACCAGACTCTAAAGGCTTCTCTAGCAGCAGCATGTTGCTCAGACACAAACTCATTCCAGACAGGCCGTGCGTTAGGGACCTTACTCTTGTGATTAATAAAACCTTCACTGAAAGCATAAAGACATTTGACAATATCATCATACATGGCACAGAGCTTTTCAGCATGATGTTTATCCTTGCAGTTCATATCCGTGCACATTAGGGCATCCCTAGAAAATGCAACATCACTATGTAAGCTGTCAGTTAATAGAGAATATCTGTGCATAACCTCTTTGGTCAATTTTGACCAGTCCAGTTTTCTTGGGGGGCCAGCAACAAGGGTACACTCTCAACATTTAGCAGCATAGCAACTGGTATGTGATCAGTGGTGGCCAGCCCATAACACATCTCTATACTTTCCAGTGAGTCATGAGCATCGGCTGTGGTTACAATATGGTCTAGCCAGGAAGTTGTGTGCCACGTTTCACTTATATAGGTAAAACTTGTATCAGGCAATAACGCTTGATATAATTAATTTAGTTTCATTACAGAACTGCTGCAGATGTTGTGCGAATAAACGCTTATCTGACATGTCAGCATTAAAATCACCCATGACATAGACACAACATGAACTATTGTCCTCTATGAAGGACTGAATAAAAGCTAACCTGTTCTGAAATTCATCCTCATGGTCATAGGATTCATATGGTGTGTACACATTTACAATAGTACATTTATTTTAATTGTGATTAAACTCCAACCCAATAGCCCAGTCAACGTTAAGCCACACCACCTTTACCGTTGGGTCATATTTTATGTTCCACAGTATAGCTACACCACCAGCTATCCTCCCACAAACCATTCTCATGCTGAGATCGGTAGTGGACTCTCCAGCACCATGAAAGTTCTTGTGTAGGGAGTTCAATTTGTCCAGATCTTGCTTGGTCATCCAGGTTTCTTGAAGGCAGACAATGTCACTCTCGTCCAGCAATGTGTCCACCACCAAACGTCTTGATCTATCAGCAGCAGTATGTCCTACTCGGAGGCCACGAGCGTTGTAGGATACAACCCGCATTAATGATCTACCACGGACCCATCAGGGCAGCTGGCCGGTGTGTCTGTCTCCCTGGTCTCTACATATAGGCCTACATTCATCCCAGCATCATGACTGAGCTGAAGCTCGGTACCCTGAGAGCGGGGGGTATTCTCTGGTCGAGCTTTTTTGAAAGTATAGACCAAGGGTAATTACCAAACCACAACTGTCCCACCATTACCCATATGTGGCGCTACATTCCACGCCCTAAAGCACAAAGGCTTTCTGGAATGGATAGGCTAACCAAGCCCCCTCCCTTCACTCCTTGAGTTGAAATAAAGGCCCTTGTGGATCCTGGTGGTATTATATTTCAGATTTGGTATCCCATTGGTAATTCTGCAGCATAGATTTTTCTATACAGTTCCAATTTGTCAAGAATATACATTTTTCAATGGTTCGCAATGTTTGGAGGAATCCGCCATTACTGCTTGCAGTTATATTTAGGATTCCTCCGTCAGGAGGAAACCTATTGTTATTGTTAGTTTTATTATTATTATTATTCTTGTTCCATGGAAGTCAATGGCAGCCCCTAGAATCCTTCGACAACTTTTTGTGAAATTTGGCACACTCATTAAGGACAGTTGATTTTATACCTACACCAAGTTTCATGTCTCCCATTAGACCACTCCAGCGCCACCAACGGGTCAAAGTTGGACTTGTGTTTACACACGCAACTTTTGAACCGTATGACCAATTTTCAAAAATGAGGTACCATTGGATTCCCTGGATCAAGCCGAGTTCAACGCACCCCATGGCGTCAATTTCCGGTTATATAGATTTTCCGCTATTTCCGGTTTTATAAAAAACCTTTGAAAGCCTACTCCTCCTACAATTTTTGTCATATCTTCTTCAAAGTTACCAGAGATGATCTTCAGACCAAGCCTCACAAAAGTTATCGAAAATAATTTTGATCCTCACAACCGTTTGTCCGATACAGCCAATCAAATTCATCAAAAAAGCCGCCAAACAGGATGTGAAGTCATGTCTCAGCAAATCTTTGAGATATAGACACGAAACTTGGTATATCGATGGAAGACCCTACAACATGTTACCGTGTGCAAAGGCAACTTCATATCTCCAAAAATGAATGATATAAAGCAAATTGAACTTATCGCTAACGCTAAAATAATGCTTTACACATCAGCCAGTCAAAAACGGATACTCTGATTCAATCACAAGTTCATATGAAGACTCTTGAGAATGTTTATAACACAAATCTGTGAAAAAGTTGACTGTAAGATCAAAGGTCGATTTTTGGTGAATATTTGAAACATGCTTGCTTGGCTAATTTCTAGCCAAATTTCCAATGAATGTCTCCCCTCCTCCTGCCCGCGCGTGCTCCACATCCTCACACACTCAGCCTTAACTTACACACGCGCGGGCTTGGCAAGACGCACACGCAACATTTCAGGAGAGTGTGGGCTGACCAAGCCCCCACTCATTCCTTACTCTCTAGCAAAGGCCTTGTGGATCTTGTAATCTTGGAACTCTTAACAAAAGCTGATCTTTTTGGTATTGCATTTCCGATTTTGTATGCAATGGTAAAAAGTTATACAAATCCTGAAACATTGATATATATATATATGTATTTATATATATATAAATCTTTATTTCAGACGCCAAGTTCCACATAAAATAACAGACATAGAGCTATAAAAAAGAGAGTAAAACGAAAACATAAAACATAGATAATACAGTGCATAAAAAGTATGAAGACTTTTGTGCCAATGTAGTCTTAAGTTCCAAGTAATCGATAGTAGCTCTTTAGAGGGTTGACCAGAGCCTCTACTATTCAGTTCTCAGACTTGTCCAGTCGACACATGAAACCATACATCAGTTGTCTCAGGAGTGCCTTACAGGTTGGTACGTGCTTAGACAGAAACA
The DNA here is from genome assembly GCF_021917145.1 of Hypomesus transpacificus. Lineage (NCBI taxonomy): Eukaryota > Metazoa > Chordata > Actinopteri > Osmeriformes > Osmeridae > Hypomesus > Hypomesus transpacificus. Next base: position 24,577 of record NW_025813855.1, read on the forward strand.
ACTGACCAGCACTATGCCACCTAGGCACATTAAGTAGCAATCTAAAAGCATCATTGAAACCATACATCAGTTGTCTCAGGATTGCCTTACAGGTTGGTACGTGCTTAGACACAAACAACTGACTAGCACTATGCCACCTTGGCACATTAAGTAGCAATCTAAAAGCACCATTGTAGGCTACTTTCAGTATCTGTATACTCCTTTACCTGTACATAGACCACAAATGAGCAGTGTACAATGGTGTTATGTAGGTTCTAAACAGGGAACATTAAACTGAATCTGAGCACATAGAAAACGTCCTTAATAACATACTGGCCTGAGAATATATTTTACAGCGCTGTTGATGTATATCGTTGTCATCTGTCCAATCATCAGAAATGACATGGCAGATATTTTATTTCCTCACAAACACCAAGGGGACTGCCAGATAAATAAAAGGTAGGGAAGGTTAATTTCCTGTCCTGATTACTTCTGACTATCATTATGTGGCTTTTCTTTGCATTATATTTTATATCATGATCTAAGCCATACTGAGAGCACACCCATAGCATCTGTTGCAACAGGCTGAGTGGAACCAGATAATCTGCGTACATCAGATGATTGACAATAGATTCACCAACAAGACAGCCTGTATTTGTCTTATTCAGCTGGCTTGATAAGTCGTCCATATCCATATTAAACAAAAAGGGAAATCAAATTCCTCCTTGTCGAACTCCGTTACCAACATGGAAAGGAGCTGATACAACATTGTCCCATTTAACATGAAAAGTTTGATTGGCATACCAGAACACCAAAATCCTCACAAGAGGTTTACGGACACCTCTCGCTATTAGCTTCATAAACAGTTTTTCATGACAAATTCGATCGAAAGCTTTGTAAGCATCAATAAAGCATAAAAATACAGATAAATTAAGACTTGTGTACCTGAGACAATCTCCTTCAGAGCATAGATACAGAGATCAGTACCATGTTTTCTTTTAAAACCAAACTGATTTTCTGCCGTCAGAATATACATTTCCAATTTCAATCAAATAATTCTCTCAAACACTTTAGACAAGATACTGGCCAATGCAATGGGTCGATAGTTGTCTATGCTGTTCAGTTTACCAGCCTTATCTTTAACAACAGGCACTAACAGTACTGACATAATAGAGTTCGGTAGAACACCATGAACCATAATTCCAGTGAGACACATGGCTAGAAATGGACTGAGTCTATAACTGGCATTTTTTAGATGCTCTGCAGAAATGCAATCCATACCACAAGCTTTGTTGTTGTCTACCATGTGGATGGCATCATAAATATCTACTGATCTAACTATCAAGTCTGCAGAGATACCTTTATATTCATTATCAATTCTCACTGTGTTACTTTGAACACAATTAAATAGTTTACTGTAGTGCTCATGCCATAGATCAGCAATCTTCTCTGGACAACTAACCCCTTTGATATCAGAAGGGAGGGGAGTTCTATTATTATTTATGATCTTGACCTCCTTCCAGAAGTCAGTAAGATTGTTATTCTGCATCTTTCTGGCCAGCGAGTCTGCTCTCATTGTGTTTTCATTTCTCTTAATGAAATGAGTGCATATTTAAATCTAGCATTTGTGAGGTTTTTGTTATCAAGCAGCACTCCCTGTCTGGGTCTGCCTGCCTCTGACCAGACTCTAAAGGCTTCTCTAGCAGCAGCATGTTGCTCAGACACAAACTCATTCCAGACAGGCCGTGCGTTAGGGACCTTACTCTTGTGATTAATAAAAGGTTCACTGGAAGCATAAAGACATTTGACAATATCATCATACATGGCACAGAGCTTTTCAGCATGATGTTTATCCTTGCAGTTCATATCCGTGCACATTAGGGCATCCCTAGAAAATGCAACATCACTATGTAAGCTGTCAGTTAATAGAGAATATCTGTGCATAACCTCTTTGGTCAATTTTGACCAGTCCAGTTTTCTTGGGGGGCCAGCAACAAGGGCACACTCTCAACATTTAGCAGCATAGCAACTGGTACGTGATCAGTGGTGGCCAGCCCATAACACATCTCTATACTTTCCAGTGAGTCATGAGCATCGGCTGTGGTTACAATATGGTCTAGCCAGGAAGTTGTGTGCCACGTTTCACTTATATAGGTAAAACTTGTATCAGGCAAAATGCTTGATATAATTAATGTAGTTTCATTACAGAACTGCTGCAGATGTTGTGCGAATAAACGCTTATCTGACATGTCAGCATTAAAATCACCCATGACATAGACACAACATGAACTATTGTCCTCTATGAAGGACTGAATAAAAGCTAACCTGTTCTGAAATTCCTCCTCATGGTCATAGGATTCATATGGTGTGTACACATTTACAATAGTACATTTATTTTCATTGTGATTAAACTCCAACCCAATAGCCCAGTCAACGTGTAGCCACACCACCTTTACCGTTGGGTCATATTTTATGTTCCACAGTATAGCTACACCACCAGCTATCCTCCCACAAACCATTCTCATGCTGAGATCGGTAGTGGACTCTCCAGCACCATGAAAGTTCTTGTGTAGGGAGTTCAATTTGTCCAGATCTTGCTTGGCCATCCAGGTTTCTTGAAGGCAGACAATGTCACTCTCGTCCAATAATGTGTCCACCACCAAACGTCTTGATCTATCAGCAGCAGTATGTCCTACTCGGAGGCCACGAGCGTTGTAGGATACAACCCGCATTATTGATCTACCACGGACCCATCAGGGCAGCTGGCCGGTGTGTCTGTGTCCCCGGTCTCTACATATAGGCCTACATTCATCCCAGCATCATGACTGAGCTGAAGCTCGGTACCCTGAGAACGGGGGGTATGCTCTGGTCGAGCTTTTTTGAAAGTATAGACCAAGGGTAATTACCACACCACAACTGTCCCACCATTACCCATAGGTGGCGCTACATTCCACGCCCTAAAGCACAAAGGCTTTCTGGAATGGATAGGCTAAACAAGCCCCCTCCCTTCACTCCTTGGGTTAAAATATAGGCCCTTGTGGATCTTGATGGTATTATATTTCAGATTTGGTATCCCATTGTTAATTCTGCAGCATAGATTTTTCTATACAGTTCCAATTTGTCAAGAATATACATTTTTCAATGGTTCGCAATGTTTGGAGGAATCCGCCATTACTGCTTGCAGTTATATTTATTATTATTATTCTTGGTCCATGGAAGTCAATGGCAGCCCCTAGAACCCTTCGACAACTTTTTGTGAAATTTGGCACACTCATTAAGGACAGTTGATTCTATACCTACACCAAGTTTCATGTCTCCCATTAGACCACTCCAGCGCCACCAACGGGTCAAAGTTGGACTTGTGTTTACACACGCAACTTTTGAACCGTATGACCCATTTTCAAAAATGAGGTACCAGTGGATTCCCTGAATCAAGCCGAGTTCAACGCACCCCATGGCGTCAATTTCCGGTTATGTAGATTTTCCGCTATTTCCGGTTTTATCAAAAACCTTTGAAAGCCTACTCCTCCTACAATTTTTGTCATATCTTCTTCAAACTTACCAGAGATGATCTTCAGACCAAGCCTCACAAAAGTTATCGAAAATAATTTTGATCCTCACAACCGTTTGTCCGGTACAGCCAATGAAATTCATCAGAAAAGCCGCCAAACAGGATGTGAAGTCATGTCTCAGCAAATCTTTGAGATATCAACACGAAACTTGGTATATCGATGGAAGACACTACAACATGTTACCGTGTGCAAATGCAACTTCATATCTCCAAAAATGATTGATATAAAGCAAATTGAACTTATCGCTAACGCTAAAATAATGCTTTACACATCAGCCAGTCAAAAACTGATACTCTGATTCAATCACAAGTTCATATGAAGACTCTTGAGAATGTTTATAACACAAATCTGTGAAAAAGTTGACTGTAAGATCAAAGGTCGATTTTTGGTGAATATTTGAAACTTGCTTGCTTGGCTAATTTCTAGCCAAATTTCCAATGAATGTCTCCCCTCCTCCTGCCCGCGCGTGCTCCACATCCTCACACACTCAGCCTTAACTTACACACGTGCGGGCTTGGCAAGACGCACACGCAACATTTCAGGAGAGTGTGGGCTGACCAAGCCCCCACTCATTCCTTAGTCTCTAGCAAAGGCCTTGTGGATCTTGTAATCTTGGATCTCTTAACAAAAGCTGATCTTTTTGGTATTGCATTTCCGATTTTGTATGCAATGGTAAAAAGTTATACAAATCCTGAAACATTGATATATATATATGTATTTATATATATAAATCTTTATTTCAGACGCCAAGTTCCACATAAAATAACAGACATAGAGCTATAAAAAAGAGAGTAAAACAAAAACATAAAACACAGATAATACAGTGCATAAAAAGTATGAAGACTTTTGTGCCAATGTAGTCTTAAGTTCCAAGTAATCGATAGCAGCTCTTTAGAGGGTTGACCAGAGCCTCTACTATTCAGTTCTCAGACTTGTCCAGTCGACACATGAAACCATACATCAGTTGTCTCAGGAGTGCCTTACAGGTTGGTACGTGCTTAGACAGAAACAACTGACCAGCACTATGCCATCTAGGCACATTAAGTAGCAATCTAAAAGCATCATTGAAACCATACATCAGTTGTCTTAGGATTGCCTTACAGGTTGGTACGTGCTTAGACACAAACAACTGACTAGCACTATGCCACCTTGGCACATTACGTAGCAATCTAAAAGCATCATTGTAGGCTACTTTCAGTATCTGTATACTCCTTTTCCTGTACATAGACCACAAATGAGCAGTGTACATGTATGTGGTGTTATGTAGGTTCTAAACAGGGAAAATTTAACTGAATCTGAGCACATAGAAAACGTCCTTAATAACATACTGGCCTGAGAATATATTTGACAGCGCTGTTGATACATATCGTTGTCATCTGTCCAATCATCAGAAATGACATGGCCCAGATATTTTATTTCCTCACAAACACCAAGGGGACTGCCAGATAAATAAAAGGTAGGGAAGGTTAATTTCCTGTCCTGATTACTTCTGACTATCATTATGTGGCTTTTCTTTGCATTATATTTTATATCATGATCTAAGCCATACTGAGAGCACACCCATAGCATCTGTTGCAACAGGCTGAGTGGAACCAGATCATTTGCGTACATCAGATGATTGACAATAGATTCACCAACAAGACAGCCTGTATTTGTCTTATTCAGCTGGCTTGATAAGTCGTCCATATCCATATTAAACAAAAAGGGAAATCAAATTCCTCCTTGTCGAACTCCGTTACCAACATGGAAAGGAGCTGATACAACATTGTCCCATTTAACATGAAAAGTTTGATTGGCATACCAGAACACCAAAATCCTCACAAGAGGTTTAGGGACACCTCTCCCTATTAGCTTCATAAACAGTTTTTCATGACAAATTCGATCGAAAGCTTTGTAAGCATCAATAAAGCATAAAAATACAGATGAATTAAGACTTGTGTACCTGAGACAATCTCCTTCAGAGCATAGATACAGAGATCAGTACCATGTTTTCTTTTAAAACCAAACTGATTTTCTGCAGTCAGAATATTCATTTCCAATTTCAATCAAATAATTCTCTCAAACACTTTAGACAAGATACTGGCCAATGCAATGGGTCGATAGTTGTCTATGCTGTTCAGTTTACCAGCCTTATCTTTAACAACAGGCACTAACAGTACTGACATAATAGAGTTCGGTAGAACACCATGAACCATAATTCCAGTGAGACACATGGCTAGAAATGGACTGAGTCTATAACTGGCATTTTTTAGATGCTCTGCAGAAATGCAATCCATACCACAAGCTTTGTTGTTGTCTAGCATGTGGATGGCATCATAAATATCTACTGATCTAACTATCAAGTCTGCAGAGATACCTTTATATTGATTCTCACTGTGTTACTTTTAACACAATTAAATAGTTTACTGTAGTGCTCATGCCATAGATCAGCAATCTTCTCTGGACAACTAACCCCTTTGATATCAGAAGGGAGGGGAGTTCTGTTATTATTTATGATCTTGACCTCCTTCCAGAAGTCAGTAAGATTGTTATTCTGCATCTTTCTGGCCAGCGAGTCTGCTCTCATTGTGTTTTCATTTCTCTTAATGAAACGAGTGCATATTTAAATCTAGCATTTGTGAGGTTTTTGTTATCAAGCAGCACTCCCTGTCTGGGTCTGCCTGCCTCTGACCAGACTCTAAAGGCTTCTCTAGCAGCAGCATGTTGCTCAGACACAAACTCATTCCAGACAGGCCGTGCGTTAGGGACCTTACTCTTGTGATTAATAAAAGGTTCACTGGAAGCATAAAGAAATTTGACAATATCATCATACATGGCACAGAGCTTTTCAGCATGATGTTTATCCTTGCAGTTCATATCAGTGCACATTAGGGCATCCCTAGAAAATGCAACATCACTATGTAAGCTGTCAGTTAATAGAGATTATCTGTGCATAACCTCTTTGGTCAATTTTGACCAGTCCAGTTTTCTTGGGGGGCCAGCAACAAGGGTACACTCTCAACATTTAGCAGCATAGCAACTGGTATGTGATCAGTGGTGGCCAGCCCATAACACATCTCTATACTTTCCAGTGAGTCATGAGCATCGGCTGTGGTTACAATATGGTCTAGCCAGGAAGTTGTGTGCCACGTTTCACTTATATAGGTAAAACTTGTATTAGGCAATAACGCTTGATATCATTAATTTAGTTTCATTACAGAACTGCTGCAGATGTTGTGCGAAAAAAAACGCTTATCTGACATGTCAGCATTAAAATCACCCATGACATAGACACAACATGAACTATTGTCCTCTATGAAGGACTGAATAAAAGCTAACCTGTTCTGAAATTCATCCTCATGGTCATAGGATTCATATGGTGTGTACACATTTACAATAGTACATTTATTTTCATTGTGATTAAACTCCAACCCAATAGCCCAGTCAACGTTAAGCCACACCACCTTTACCGTTGGGTCATATTTTATGTTCCACAGTATAGCTACACCACCAGCTATCCTCCCACAAACCATTCTCATGCTGAGATCGGTAGTGGACTCTCCAGCACCATGAAAGTTCTTGTGTAGGGAGTTCAATTTGTCCAGATCTTGCTTGGCCATCCAGGTTTCTTGAAGGCAGACAATGTCGCTCTCGTCCAGCAATGTGTCCACCACCAAACGTCTTGATCTATCAGCAGCGGTATGTCCTACTCGGAGGCCACGAGCGTTGTAGGATACAACCCGCATTAATGATCTACCACGGACCAATCAGGGCAGCTGGCCGGTGTGTCTGTCTCCCTGGTCTCTACATATAGGCCTACATTCATCCCAGCATCATGACTGAGCTGAAGCTCGGTACCCTGAGAGCGGGGGGTATGCTCTGGTCGAGCTTTTTTGAAAGTATAGACCAAGGGTAATTACCACACCACAACTGTCCCACCATTACCCATAGGTGGCGCTACATTCCACGCCCTAAAGCACAAAGGCTTTCTGGAATGGATAGGCTAACCAAGCCCCCTCCCTTCACTCCTTGGGTTGAAATAAAGGCCCTTGTGGATCTTGATGGTATTATATTTCAGATTTGGTATCCCATTGGTAATTCTGCAGCTTAGATTTTTCTATACAGTTCCAATTTGTCAAGAATATACATTTTTCATTGGTTCGCAATGTTTGGAGGAATCCGCCATTACTGCTTGCAGTTATATTTATTATTATTATTACACTTCTTCTGTCATTGGAGTCCATGGCAGCCCCTAGAACCGTATGGTAAAAAGTTGTGAAATTTGGCACACTCATTAAGCACAGTCCCCTCTTTATATTTGCCAAGTTTCATGTCTCCCATTGGATTACTCTAGCGCCACTAACTGGTCAAAGTTGGACTTTTGTTTACACACGTAACTTTTGAACCGTATGACCGATTTTCAAAAATGAGGTACCGTTGGATTCCCTGGATCGAGACGAGTTCAACGCACACCATTGCGTCAATTTCCGGTTATATAGATTTTCTGCCATTTTGAATTTTGTGAAAAAACGTTTTTTTGCTTCTCCTCCCTCAATTTTTGTCAAATCTTCCCCAGAATTGGCACACATCATCATCAGACCAACCCTCACAGAAGTTATCAAAGGATATTTGATTTTCAAAACCGTTTGTCCGGTACAGCCAATCAAAATTGGCAACAAAGAAAACCAAACAGGAAGTTGGATCATATCTCAGCTAATCTTTAAGAAATCAACCCCAAACCTGGTGTGATGACTCGGAACCCTCTTCTGAGGCTGTCCAATGAATTTGGTGTCATGTCATTACTGGGCGTGGCCGCAGGAAGCAAAAATGTGTTTTGGCCAATAACTGTTGATTTGTTTGCCTTTATTAAGTGATTCCTTTGTTTCATGATATCTTGGGACGTCCCGTGTGTGACCCATCATCATTTGTGATAATAGCCGAATTGATGCGGCCGCCATTTTGAACTCATTGAAAAACGTTTTATCTCTACTCCTCCTACACATGTTGTCCAATCTTCACCAAATTTCGCAGAGATTATCTTCAGACCAAGCCTCACAAAGGCCATCACATGATTGTTTGATTTTAACAACCGTTTAGCCGGTACAGGCAATCAAAATGTGCAATTAAGACATCAAACAGGAATTTGGGTCGTATCTCAGCAAATCTTTGATGGATTCACACTAAACTTGCTGCATGCACTCGGAACCCTGTTCTGAGGATTTCTAAAGTGTTTTATGGGTCATTTGACTGCTTGGCCACCACATTGCTGCTTGCAGCTATATTTATTATTATTATTACACTTCTTCTGTCATTGGAGTCCATGGCAGCCCCTAGAACCGTATGGTAAAAAGTTGTGAAATTTGGCACACTCATTAAGCACAGTCCCCTCTTTATATTTGCCAAGTTTCATGTCTCCCATTGGATTACTCTAGCGCCACTAACTGGTCAAAGTTGGACTTTTGTTTACACACGTAACTTTTGAACCGTATGACCGATTTTCAAAAATGAGGTACCGTTGGATTCCCTGGATCGAGACGAGTTCAACGCACACCATTGCGTCAATTTCCGGTTATATAGATTTTCTGCCATTTTGAATTTTGTGAAAAAACGTTTTTTTGCTTCTCCTCCCTCAATTTTTGTCAAATCTTCCCCAGAATTGGCACACATCATCATCAGACCAACCCTCACAGAAGTTATCAAAGGATATTTGATTTTCAAAACCGTTTGTCCGGTACAGCCAATCAAAATTGGCAACAAAGCAACCAAACAGGAAGTTGGATCATATCTCAGCTAATCTTTAAGAAATCAACCCCAAACCTGGTGTGATGACTCGGAACCCTCTTCTGAGGCTGTCCAATGAATTTGGTGTCATGTCATTACTGGGCGTGGCCGCAGGAAGCAAAAATGTGTTTTGGCCAATAACTGTTGATTTGTTTGCCTTTATTAAGTGATTCCTTTGTTTCATGATATCTTGGGACGTCCCGTGTGTGACCCATCATCATTTGTGATAATAGCCGAATTGATGCGGCCGCCATTTTGAACTCATTGAAAAACGTTTTATCTCTACTCCTCCTACACATGTTGTCCAATCTTCACCAAATTTCGCAGAGATTATCTTCAGACCAAGCCTCACAAAGGCCATCACATGATTGTTTGATTTTAACAACCGTTTAGCCGGTACAGGCAATCAAAATGTGCAATTAAGACATCAAACAGGAATTTGGGTCGTATCTCAGCAAATCTTTGATGGATTCACACTAAACTTGCTGCATGCACTCGGAACCCTGTTCTGAGGATTTCTAAAGTGTTTTATGGGTCATTTGACTGCTTGGCCACCACATTGCTGCTTGCAGCTATATTTAGGATTCCTCCGTCAGGAGGAAACCTATTGTTATTGTTAGTTTTATTATTATTATTATTCTTGTTCCATGGAAGTCAATGGCAGCCCCTAGAACACTTCGACAACTTTTTGTGAAATTTGGCACACTCATTAAGGACAGTTGATTCTATACCTACACCAAGTTTCATGTCTCCCATTAGACCACTCCAGCGCCACCAATGGGTCAAAGTTGGACTTGTGTTTACACACGCAACTTTTGAACCGTATGACCCATTTTCAAAAATGAGGTACCATTGGATTCCCTGGTTCAAGCCGAGTTCAACGCACCCCATGGCGTCAATTTCCGGTTATATAGATTTTCCGCTACTTCCGGTTTTATCAAAAACCTTTGAAAGCCTACTCCTCCTACAATTTTTGTCATATCTTCTTCAAAGTTACCAGAGATGATCTTCAGACCAAGCGTCACAAAAGTTATCGAAAAGAATTTTGATCCTCACAACCGTTTGTCCGGTACAGCCAATCAAATTCATCAGAAAAGCCGCCAAACAGGATGTGAAGTCCTGTCTCAGCAAATCTTTGAGATATCAACACGAAACTTGGTATATCGATGGAAGACACTACAACATGTTACCGTGTGCAAAGGCAACTTCATATCTCCAAAAATGATTGATATAAAGCAAATTGAACTTATCGCTAACGCTAAAATAATGCTTTACACATCAGCCAGTCAAAAACTGATACTCTGATTCAATCACAAGTTCATATGAAGACTCTTGAGAATGTTTATAACACAAATCTGTGAAAAAGTTGACTGTAAGATCAAAGGTCGATTTTTGGTGAATATTTGAAACATGCTTGCTTGGCTAATTTCTAGCCAAATTTCCAATGAATGTCTCCCCTCCTCCTGCCCGCGCGTGCTCCACATCCTCACACACTCAGCCTTAACTTACACACGCGCGGGCTTGGCAAGACGCACACGCAACATTTCAGGAGAGTGTGGGCTGACCAAGCCCCCACTCATTCCTTGGTTTCTAGCCAAGGCCTTGTGGATCTTGTAATCTTGGATCTCTTAACAAAAGCTGATCTTTTTAGTATTGCATTTCCGATTTTGTATGCAATGGTAAAAAGTTATACAAATCCTGAAACATTGATATATATATATGTATTTATATATATATAAATCTTTATTTCAGACGCCAAGTTCCACATAAAATAACAGACATAGAGCTATAAAAAAGAGAGTAAAACGAAAACATAAAACATAGATAATACAGTGCATAAAAAGTATGAAGACTTTTGTGCCAATGTAGTCTTAAGTTCCAAGTAATCGATAGCAGCTCTTTAGAGGGTTGACCAGGGCCTCTACTATTCAGTTCTCAGACTTGTCCAGTCGACACATGAAACCATACATCAGTTGTCTCAGGAGTGCCTTACAGGTTGGTACGTGCTTAGACAGAAACAACTGACCAGCACTATGCCACCTAGGCACATTAAGTAGCAATCTAAAAGCATCATTGAAACCATACATCAGTTGTCTCAGGATTGCCTTACAGGTTGGTACGTGCTTAGACACAAACAACTGACTAGCACTATGCCACCTTGGCACATTAAGTAGCAATCTAAAAGCATCATTGTAGGCTACTTTCAGTATCTGTATACTCCTTTACCTGTACATAGACCACAAATGAGCAGTGTACAATGGTGTTATGTAGGTTCTAAACAGGGAACATTTAACTGAATCTGAGCACATAGAAAACGTCCTTAATAACATACTGGCCTGAGAATATATTTGACAGCGCTGTTGATACATATCGTTGTCATCTGTCCAATCATCAGAAATGACATGGCAGATATTTTATTTCCTCACAAACACCAAGGGGACTGCCAGATAAATAAAAGGTAGGGAAGGTTAATTTCCTGTCCTGATTACTTCTGACTATCATTATGTGGCTTTTCTTTGCATTATATTTTATATCATGATCTAAGCCATACTGAGAGCACACCCATAGCATCTGTTGCAACAGGCTGAGTGGAACCAGATAATCTGCGTACATCAGATGATTGACAATAGATTCACCAACAAGACAGCCTGTATTTGTCTTATTCAGCTGGCTTGATAAGTCGTCCATATCCATATTAAACAAAAAGGGAAATCAAATTCCTCCTTGTCGAACTCCGTTACCAACATGGAAAGCAGCTGATACAACATTGTCCCATTTAACATGAAAAGTTTGATTTGCATACCAGAACACCAAAATCCTCACAAGAGGTTTAGGGAAACCTCTCGCTATTAGCTTCATAAACAGTTTTTCATGACAAATTCGATCGAAAGCTTTGTAAGCATCAATAAAGCATAAAAATACAGATGAATTAAGACTTGTGTACCTGAGACAATCTCCTTCAGAGCATAGATACAGAGATCAGTACCATGTTTTCTTTTAAAACCAAACTGATTTTCTGCAGTCAGAATATACATTTCCAATTTCAATCAAATAATTCTCTCAAACACTTTAGACAAGATACTGGCCAATGCAATGGGTCGATAGTTGTGTAGCCCGGGTGGTAAACATTTCTGTTGAAACAATCCTATTACATAAATATAAAAGTTTGAATACATAATACTTAAGTTCATAGTTTAATAAATAGACTTTAAGGTTTGAGAGTATGATTTTGATTTGATGAGAAATGCATATTGTTCATGTTTTACTGAATACAGCATTTGGAAATGTATATCTGTTGTTTAAAAAACGCATGTTAAAATGTACCGGTTACAAATATGAAGAGAGTAAGATGAATGTTTTGTGAATCTATGTTGTTGCTTTAATTTTGATTATGATGTTAAGCCAATCCGGTTTGAGGTCAAAGGGCAGGGTAACACGGGAAGTTGGGGTAGATGAGGTTGGAGTAGAAAAAGACAGAGCGAGCGGAGGAGTTGGAGGGAGAAGAAAATTGTAGCGTACGGTAAAATACCAAGAGTGAAGATTTTATATTATCATTAGTGGTGTTATGTTTATATTGTTGGGTGAATATCTCAACCAACAACAATAACCCAGAAAGAGGAGTTTGGCTGTTGGCGGTTTTGGATTAAGCACGGGCTTTGCCGCCAGACTAGCGACAGCGAGTGCCAAGTTGGAGCCGGTGGAGGTCGGGATTGTCGTCGTCCTCAGTCTTCTTCCTGAGTTGGTTCGTCTCGTAAATCCACGAGAGTATTTGGTCGGTCTCTCCTTCACCTGCTGCCGCCCTTCTGCCGCAGTGCGTGTGCTACCGCACTGCTGATCCGAGGTACCAGCTCCTTGTTATTTTGTGCCATCCTGGCGAAACAGCCATTTTGTTTACGGCTACAACGCACACGAGCTACACTCAGGCCTGCACCGTAGAACTGTACTGAATTAAGGTATTCGTGTAGTTAGCATTGCCGGCTAGTTTGTATTGTGTGTCCATGTGCATTACGATGTCATGTAAATGTTGAACCAATAACTGAAGAACTGATTTTTTGTCTGAAGTAAATCTTTCCTGTTTTTGTTTAACAGTTGGTTGTATTGTTTTTTTCATATGTTAAATTGGTTTAAGTTAGTAACAATTACTAACGAACTCAGGTTAGCCACCTCTCATTACAAATCCACCAAACTAGAGAGGCGCTACAGTTGTCTATGCTGTTCAGTTTACCAGCCTTATCTTTAACAACAGGCACTAACAGTACTGACATAATAGAGTTCGGTAGAACACCATGAACCATAATTCCAGTGAGACACATGGCTAGAAATGGACTGAGTCTATAACTGGCATTTTTTAGATGCTCTGCAGAAATGGAATCCATACCACAAGCTTTGTTGTTGTCTAGCATGTGGATGGCATCATAAATATCTACTGATCTAACTATCAAGTCTGCAGAGATACCTTTATATTGATTATCAATTCTCACTGTGTTACTTTGAACACAATTAAATAGTTTACTGTAGTGCTCATGCCATAGATCAGCAATCTTCTCTGGACAACTAACCCCTTTGATATCAGAAGGGAGGGGAGTTCTGTTATTATTTATGATCTTGACCTCCTTCCAGAAGTCAGTAAGATTGTTATTCTGCATCTTTCTGGCCAGCGAGTCTACTCTCATTGTGTTTTCATTTCTCTTAATGAAACGAGTGCATATTTAAATCTAGCATTTGTGAGGTTTTTGTTATCAAGCAGCACTCCCTGTCTGGGTCTGCCTGCCTCTGACCAGACTCTAAAGGCTTCTCTAGCAGCAGCATGTTGCTCAGACACAAACTCATTCCAGACAGGCCGTGCGTTAGGGACCTTACTCTTGTGATTAATAAAAGGTTCACTGGAAGCATAAAGACATTTGACAATATCATCATACATGGCACAGAGCTTTTCAGCATGATGTTTATCCTTGCAGTTCATATCCGTGCACATTAGGGCATCCCTAGAAAATGCAACATCACTATGTAAGCTGTCAGTTAATAGAGAATATCTGTGCCGAACCTCTTTGGTCAATTTTGACCAGTCCAGTTTTCTTGGGGGGCCAGCAACAAGGGTACAATCTCAACATTTAGCAGCATAGCAACTGGTATGTGATCAGTGGTGGCCAGCCCATAACACATCTCTATACTTTCCAGTGAGTCATGAGCATCGGCTGTGGTTACAATATGGTCTAGCCAGGAAGTTGTGTGCCACGTTTCACTTATATAGGTAAAACTTGTATCAGGCAATAACGCTTGATATAATTAATTTAGTTTCATTACAGAACTGCTGCAGATGTTGTGCGAATAAACGCTTATCTGACATTTCAGCATTAAAATCACCCATGACATAGACACAACATGAACTATTGTCCTCTATGAAGGACTGAATAAAAGCTAACCTGTTCTGAAATTCATCCTCATGGTCATAGGATTCATATGGTGTGTACACATTTACAATAGTAAATTTATTTTCATTGTGATTAAACTCCAACCCAATAGCCCAGTCAACGTTAAGCCACACCACCTTTACCGTTGGGTCATATTTTATGTTCCACAGTATAGCTACACCACCAGCTATCCTCCCACAAACCATTCTCATGCTGAGATTGGTAGTGGACTCTCCAGCACTATGAAACATCTTGTGTAGGGAGTTCAATTTGTCCAGATCTTGCTTGGCCATCCAGGTTTCTTGAAGGCAGACAATGTCACTCTCGTCCAGCAATGTGTCCACCACCAAACGTCTTGATCTATCAGCAGCAGTATGTCCTACTCGGAGGCCACGAGCGTTGTAGGATACAACCCGCATTAATGATCTACCACGGACCCATCAGGGCAGCTGGCCGGTGTGTCTGTCTCCCTGGTCTCTACATATAGGCCTACATTCATCCCAGCATCATGACTGAGCTGAAGCTCGGTACCCTGAGAGTGGGGGGTATGCTCTGGTCGAGCTTTTTTGAAAGTATAGACCAAGGGTAATTACCACACCACAACTGTCCCACCATTACCCATAGGTGGCGCTACATTCCACGCCCTAAAGCACAAAGGCTTTCTGGAATGGATAGGCTAACCAAGCCCCCTCCCTTCACTCCTTGGGTTGAAATAAAGGCCCTTGTGGATCTTGATGGTATTATATTTCAGATTTGGTATCCCATTGGTAATTCTGCAGCATAGATTTTTCTATACAGTTCCAATTTGTCAAGAATATACATTTTTCAATGGTTCGCAATGTTTGGAGGAATCCGCCATTACTGCTTGCAGTTATATTTATTATTATTATTACACTTCTTCTGTCATTGGAGTCCATGGCAGCCCCTAGAACCGTATGGTAAAAAGTTGTGAAATTTGGCACACTCATTAAGCACAGTCCCCTCTTTATATTTGCCAAGTTTCATGTCTCCCATTGGATTACTCTAGCGCCACTAACTGGTCAAAGTTGGACTTTTGTTTACACACGTAACTTTTGAACCGTATGACCGATTTTCAAAAATGAGGTACCGTTGGATTCCCTGGATCGAGACGAGTTCAACGCACACCATTGCGTCAATTTCCGGTTATATAGATTTTCTGCCATTTTGAATTTTGTGAAAAAACGTTTTTTTGCTTCTCCTCCCTCAATTTTTGTCAAATCTTCCCCAGAATTGGCACACATCATCATCAGACCAACCCTCACAGAAGTTATCAAAGGATATTTGATTTTCAAAACCGTTTGTCCGGTACAGCCAATCAAAATTGGCAACAAAGCAACCAAACAGGAAGTTGGATCATATCTCAGCTAATCTTTAAGAAATCAACCCCAAACCTGGTGTGATGACTCGGAACCCTCTTCTGAGGCTGTCCAATGAATTTGGTGTCATGTCATTACTGGGCGTGGCCGCAGGAAGCAAAAATGTGTTTTGGCCAATAACTGTTGATTTGTTTGCCTTTATTAAGTGATTCCTTTGTTTCATGATATCTTGGGACGTCCCGTGTGTGACCCATCATCATTTGTGATAATAGCCGAATTGATGCGGCCGCCATTTTGAACTCATTGAAAAACGTTTTATCTCTACTCCTCCTACACATGTTGTCCAATCTTCACCAAATTTCGCAGAGATTATCTTCAGACCAAGCCTCACAAAGGCCATCACATGATTGTTTGATTTTAACAACCGTTTAGCCGGTACAGGCAATCAAAATGTGCAATTAAGACATCAAACAGGAATTTGGGTCGTATCTCAGCAAATCTTTGATGGATTCACACTAAACTTGCTGCATGCACTCGGAACCCTGTTCTGAGGATTTCTAAAGTGTTTTATGGGTCATTTGACTGCTTGGCCACCACATTGCTGCTTGCAGCTATATTTATTATTATTATTACACTTCTTCTGTCATTGGAGTCCATGGCAGCCCCTAGAACCGTATGGTAAAAAGTTGTGAAATTTGGCACACTCATTAAGCACAGTCCCCTCTTTATATTTGCCAAGTTTCATGTCTCCCATTGGATTACTCTAGCGCCACTAACTGGTCAAAGTTGGACTTTTGTTTACACACGTAACTTTTGAACCGTATGACCGATTTTCAAAAATGAGGTACCGTTGGATTCCCTGGATCGAGACGAGTTCAACGCACACCATTGCGTCAATTTCCGGTTATATAGATTTTCTGCCATTTTGAATTTTGTGAAAAAACGTTTTTTTGCTTCTCCTCCCTCAATTTTTGTCAAATCTTCCCCAGAATTGGCACACATCATCATCAGACCAACCCTCACAGACGTTATCAAAGGATATTTGATTTTCAAAACCGTTTGTCCGGTACAGCCAATCAAAATTGGCAACAAAGCAACCAAACAGGAAGTTGGATCATATCTCAGCTAATCTTTAAGAAATCAACCCCAAACCTGGTGTGATGACTCGGAACCCTCTTCTGAGGCTGTCCAATGAATTTGGTGTCATGTCATTACTGGGCGTGGCCGCAGGAAGCAAAAATGTGTTTTGGCCAATAACTGTTGATTTGTTTGCCTTTATTAAGTGATTCCTTTGTTTCATGATATCTTGGGACGTCCCGTGTGTGACCCATCATCATTTGTGATAATAGCCGAATTGATGCGGCCGCCATTTTGAACTCATTGAAAAACGTTTTATCTCTACTCCTCCTACACATGTTGTCCAATCTTCACCAAATTTCGCAGAGATTATCTTCAGACCAAGCCTCACAAAGGCCATCACATGATTGTTTGATTTTAACAACCGTTTAGCCGGTACAGGCAATCAAAATGTGCAATTAAGACATCAAACAGGAATTTGGGTCGTATCTCAGCAAATCTTTGATGGATTCACACTAAACTTGCTGCATGCACTCGGAACCCTGTTCTGAGGATTTCTAAAGTGTTTTATGGGTCATTTGACTGCTTGGCCACCACATTGCTGCTTGCAGCTATATTTGGTGGCCAAGCCGCGAAGCGGCGAAGCCACATAAGTGATTCTACCTTTTCTTATTATTATTATTATTACACTTCTTCTGTCATTGGAGTCAATGGCAGCCCCTAGAACCGTATGGTAAAAAGTTGTGAAATTTGGCACACTCATTAAGCACAGTCCCTTCTTTATATTCACCAAGTTTCATGTCTCCCATTGGAGCACTCTAGCGCCACCAACTGGTCAAAGTTGGACTTGTGTTTACACACGTAACTTTTGAACCTTATGACCGATATTCAAAAATGAGGTACCGTTGGATTCCCTGGATCGAGACGAGTTCAACGCACACCATGGCGTCAATTTTCTGCCATTTTGAATTTTGTGAAAAAACATTTTTTTGCTTCTCCTCCCTCAATTTTTGTCAGATCTTCCCCAGAATTGGCACACATCATCATCAGACCAACCCTCACAGAAGTTATCAAAAGATATTTGATTTTCAAAACCGTTTGTCCGGTACAGCCAATCAAAATTGGCAACAAAGCAACCAAACAGGAAGTTGGATCATGTCTCAGCTAATCTTTAAGAAATCAACCCCAAACCTGGTGTGATGACTCGGAACCCTCTTCTGAGGCTGTCCAATGAATTTGGTGTCATGTCATTACTGGGCGTGGCCGCAGCAAGCAAAAATGTGTTTTGGCCAATAACTGTTGATTTGTTTGCCTTTATTAAGTGATTCCTTTGTTTCATGATATCTTGGGACGTCCCGTGTGTGACCCATCATCATTTGTGATAATAGCCGAATTGATGCGGCCGCCATTTTGAATTCATTGAAAAACGTTTTATCTCTACTCCTCCTACACATGTTGTCCAATCTTCACCAAATTTCGCAGAGATTATCTTCAGACCAAGCCTCACAAAGGCCATCACATGATTGTTTGATTTTAACAACCGTTTAGCCGGTACAGGCAATCAAAATGTGCAATTAAGACATCAAACAGGAATTTGGGTCGTATCTCAGCAAATCTTTGATGGATTCACACTAAACTTGCTGCATGCACTCGGAACCCTGTTCTGAGGATTTCTAAAGTGTTTTATGGGTCATTTGACTGCTTGGCCACCACATTGCTGCTTGCAGCTATATTTATTATTATTATTACACTTCTTCTGTCATTGGAGTCCATGGCAGCCCCTAGAACCGTATGGTAAAAAGTTGTGAAATTTGGCACACTCATTAAGCACAGTCCCCTCTTTATATTTGCCAAGTTTCATGTCTCCCATTGGATTACTCTAGCGCCACTAACTGGTCAAAGTTGGACTTTTGTTTACACACGTAACTTTTGAACCGTATGACCGATTTTCAAAAATGAGGTACCGTTGGATTCCCTGGATCGAGACGAGTTCAACGCACACCATTGCGTCAATTTCCGGTTATATAGATTTTCTGCCATTTTGAATTTTGTGAAAAAACTTTTTTTTGCTTCTCCTCCCTCAATTTTTGTCAAATCTTCCCCAGAATTGGCACACATCATCATCAGACCAACCCTCACAGAAGTTATCAAAGGATATTTGATTTTCAAAACCGTTTGTCCGGTACAGCCAATCAAAATTGGCAACAAAGCAACCAAACAGGAAGTTGGATCATATCTCAGCTAATCTTTAAGAAATCAACCCCAAACCTGGTGTGATGACTCGGAACCCTCTTCTGAGGCTGTCCAATGAATTTGGTGTCATGTCATTACTGGGCGTGGCCGCAGGAAGCAAAAATGTGTTTTGGCCAATAACTGTTGATTTGTTTGCCTTTATTAAGTGATTCCTTTGTTTCATGATATCTTGGGACGTCCCGTGTGTGACCCATCATCATTTGTGATAATAGCCGAATTGATGCGGCCGCCATTTTGAACTCATTGAAAAACGTTTTATCTCTACTCCTCCTACACATGTTGTCCAATCTTCACCAAATTTCGCAGAGATTATCTTCAGACCAAGCCTCACAAAGGCCATCACATGATTGTTTGATTTTAACAACCGTTTAGCCGGTACAGGCAATCAAAATGTGCAATTAAGACATCAAACAGGAATTTGGGTCGTATCTCAGCAAATCTTTGATGGATTCACACTAAACTTGCTGCATGCACTCGGAACCCTGTTCTGAGGATTTCTAAAGTGTTTTATGGGTCATTTGACTGCTTGGCCACCACATTGCTGCTTGCAGCTATATTTGGTGGCCAAGCCGCGAAGCGGCGAAGCCACATAAGTGATTCTACCTTTTCTTCTTCTTATTATTATTACACTTCTTCTGTCATTGGAGTCAATGGCAGCCCCTAGAACCGTATGGTAAAAAGTTGTGAAATTTGGCACACTCATTAAGCACAGTCCCTTCTTTATATTCACCAAGTTTCATGTCTCCCATTGGAGCACTCTAGCGCCACCAACTGGTCAAAGTTGGACTTGTGTTTACACACGTAACTTTTGAACCTTATGACCGATATTCAAAAATGAGGTACCGTTGGATTCCCTGGATCGAGACGAGTTCAACGCACACCATGGCGTCAATTTTCTGCCATTTTGAATTTTGTGAAAAAACATTTTTTTGCTTCTCCTCCCTCAATTTTTGTCAGATCTTCCCCAGAATTGGCACACATCATCATCAGACCAACCCTCACAGAAGTTATCAAAGGATATTTGATTTTCAAAACCGTTTGTCCGGTACAGCCAATCAAAATTGGCAACAAAGCAACCAAACAGGAAGTTGGATCATATCTCAGCTAATCTTTAAGAAATCAACCCCAAACCTGGTGTGATGACTCGGAACCCTCTTCTGAGGCTGTCCAATGAATTTGGTGTCATGTCATTACTGGGCGTGGCCGCAGGAAGCAAAAATGTGTTTTGGCCAATAACTGTTGATTTGTTTGCCTTTATTAAGTGATTCCTTTGTTTCATGATATCTTGGGACGTCCCGTGTGTGACCCATCATCATTTGTGATAATAGCCGAATTGATGCGGCCGCCATTTTGAACTCATTGAAAAACGTTTTATCTCTACTCCTCCTACACATGTTGTCCAATCTTCACCAAATTTCGCAGAGATTATCTTCAGACCAAGCCTCACAAAGGCCATCACATGATTGTTTGATTTTAACAACCGTTTAGCCGGTACAGGCAATCAAAATGTGCAATTAAGACATCAAACAGGAATTTGGGTCGTATCTCAGCAAATCTTTGATGGATTCACACTAAACTTGCTGCATGCACTCGGAACCCTGTTCTGAGGATTTCTAAAGTGTTTTATGGGTCATTTGACTGCTTGGCCACCACATTGCTGCTTGCAGCTATATTTGGTGGCCAAGCCGCGAAGCGGCGAAGCCACATAAGTGATTCTACCTTTTCTTATTATTATTATTATTACACTTCTTCTGTCATTGGAGTCAATGGCAGCCCCTAGAACCGTATGGTAAAAAGTTGTGAAATTTGGCACACTCATTAAGCACAGTCCCTTCTTTATATTCACCAAGTTTCATGTCTCCCATTGGAGCACTCTAGCGCCACCAACTGGTCAAAGTTGGACTTGTGTTTACACACGTAACTTTTGAACCTTATGACCGATATTCAAAAATGAGGTACCGTTGGATTCCCTGGATCGAGACGAGTTCAACGCACACCATGGCGTCAATTTTCTGCCATTTTGAATTTTGTGAAAAAACATTTTTTTGCTTCTCCTCCCTCAATTTTTGTCAGATCTTCCCCAGAATTGGCACACATCATCATCAGACCAACCCTCACAGAAGTTATCAAAAGATATTTGATTTTCAAAACCGTTTGTCCGGTACAGCCAATCAAAATTGGCAACAAAGCAACCAAACAGGAAGTTGGATCATGTCTCAGCTAATCTTTAAGAAATCAACCCCAAACCTGGTGTGATGACTCGGAACCCTCTTCTGAGGCTGTCCAATGAATTTGGTGTCATGTCATTACTGGGCGTGGCCGCAGGAAGCAAAAATGTGTTTTGGCCAATAACTGTTGATTTGTTTGCCTTTATTAAGTGATTCCTTTGTTTCATGATATCTTGGGACGTCCCGTGTGTGACCCATCATCATTTGTGATAATAGCCGAATTGATGCGGCCGCCATTTTGAACTCATTGAAAAACGTTTTATCTCTACTCCTCCTACACATGTTGTCCAATCTTCACCAAATTTCGCAGAGATTATCTTCAGACCAAGCCTCACAAAGGCCATCACATGATTGTTTGATTTTAACAACCGTTTAGCCGGTACAGGCAATCAAAATGTGCAATTAAGACATCAAACAGGAATTTGGGTCGTATCTCAGCAAATCTTTGATGGATTCACACTAAACTTGCTGCATGCACTCGGAACCCTGTTCTGAGGATTTCTAAAGTGTTTTATGGGTCATTTGACTGCTTGGCCACCACATTGCTGCTTGCAGCTATATTTATTATTATTATTACACTTCTTCTGTCATTGGAGTCCATGGCAGCCCCTAGAACCGTATGGTTAAAAGTTGTGAAATTTGGCACACTCATTAAGCACAGTCCCCTCTTTATATTTGCCAAGTTTCATGTCTCCCATTGGATTACTCTAGCGCCACTAACTGGTCAAAGTTGGACTTTTGTTTACACACGTAACTTTTGAACCGTATGACCGATTTTCAAAAATGAGGTACCGTTGGATTCCCTGGATCGAGACGAGTTCAACGCACACCATTGCGTCAATTTCCGGTTATATAGATTTTCTGCCATTTTGAATTTTGTGAAAAAACGTTTTTTTGCTTCTCCTCCCTCAATTTTTGTCAAATCTTCCCCAGAATTGGCACACATCATCATCAGACCAACCCTCACAGAAGTTATCAAAGGATATTTGATTTTCAAAACCGTTTGTCCGGTACAGCCAATCAAAATTGGCAACAAAGCAACCAAACAGGAAGTTGGATCATATCTCAGCTAATCTTTAAGAAATCAACCCCAAACCTGGTGTGATGACTCGGAACCCTCTTCTGAGGCTGTCCAATGAATTTGGTGTCATGTCATTACTGGGCGTGGCCGCAGGAAGCAAAAATGTGTTTTGGCCAATAACTGTTGATTTGTTTGCCTTTATTAAGTGATTCCTTTGTTTCATGATATCTTGGGACGTCCCGTGTGTGACCCATCATCATTTGTGATAATAGCCGAATTGATGCGGCCGCCATTTTGAACTCATTGAAAAACGTTTTATCTCTACTCCTCCTACACATGTTGTCCAATCTTCACCAAATTTCGCAGAGATTATCTTCAGACCAAGCCTCACAAAGGCCATCACATGATTGTTTGATTTTAACAACCGTTTAGCCGGTACAGGCAATCAAAATGTGCAATTAAGACATCAAACAGGAATTTGGGTCGTATCTCAGCAAATCTTTGATGGATTCACACTAAACTTGCTGCATGCACTCGGAACCCTGTTCTGAGGATTTCTAAAGTGTTTTATGGGTCATTTGACTGCTTGGCCACCACATTGCTGCTTGCAGCTATATTTGGTGGCCAAGCCGCGAAGCGGCGAAGCCACATAAGTGATTCTACCTTTTCTTATTATTATTATTATTACACTTCTTCTGTCATTGGAGTCAATGGCAGCCCCTAGAACCGTATGGTAAAAAGTTGTGAAATTTGGCACACTCATTAAGCACAGTCCCATTGCTCTTTATATTTTGGCCAAGCCGCGAAGCGGCGAAGCCACCAAGTTTCATGTCTCCCATTGGAGCACTCTAGCGCCACCAACTGGTCAAAGTTGGACTTGTGTTTACACACGTAACTTTTGAACCTTATGACCGATATTCAAAAATGAGGTACCGTTGGATTCCGTGGATCGAGACGAGTTCAACGCACACCATGGCGTCAATTTTCTGCCATTTTGAATTTTGTGAAAAAACATTTTTTTGCTTCTCCTCCCTCAATTTTTGTCAGATCTTCCCCAGAATTGGCACACATCATCATCAG
Source organism: Hypomesus transpacificus (assembly GCF_021917145.1). NCBI lineage: Eukaryota > Metazoa > Chordata > Actinopteri > Osmeriformes > Osmeridae > Hypomesus > Hypomesus transpacificus. The sequence continues at coordinate 48,295 of NW_025813855.1, forward strand.
ACCAACCCTCACAGAAGTTATCAAAAGATATTTGATTTTCAAAACCGTTTGTCCGGTACAGCCAATCAAAATTGGCAACAAAGCAACCAAACAGGAAGTTGGATCATGTCTCAGCTAATCTTTAAGAAATCAACCCCAAACCTGGTGTGATGACTCGGAACCCTCTTCTGAGGCTGTCCAATGAATTTGGTGTCATGTCATTACTGGGCGTGGCCGCAGCAAGCAAAAATGTGTTTTGGCCAATAACTGTTGATTTGTTTGCCTTTATTAAGTGATTCCTTTGTTTCATGATATCTTGGGACGTCCCGTGTGTGACCCATCATCATTTGTGATAATAGCCGAATTGATGCGGCCGCCATTTTGAATTCATTGAAAAACGTTTTATCTCTACTCCTCCTACACATGTTGTCCAATCTTCACCAAATTTCGCAGAGATTATCTTCAGACCAAGCCTCACAAAGGCCATCACATGATTGTTTGATTTTAACAACCGTTTAGCCGGTACAGGCAATCAAAATGTGCAATTAAGACATCAAACAGGAATTTGGGTCGTATCTCAGCAAATCTTTGATGGATTCACACTAAACTTGCTGCATGCACTCGGAACCCTGTTCTGAGGATTTCTAAAGTGTTTTATGGGTCATTTGACTGCTTGGCCACCACATTGCTGCTTGCAGCTATATTTATTATTATTATTACACTTCTTCTGTCATTGGAGTCCATGGCAGCCCCTAGAACCGTATGGTAAAAAGTTGTGAAATTTGGCACACTCATTAAGCACAGTCCCCTCTTGATATTTGCCAAGTTTCATGTCTCCCATTGGATTACTCTAGCGCCACTAACTGGTCAAAGTTGGACTTTTGTTTACACACGTAACTTTTGAACCGTATGACCGATTTTCAAAAATGAGGTACCGTTGGATTCCCTGGATCGAGACGAGTTCAACGCACACCATTGCGTCAATTTCCGGTTATATAGATTTTCTGCCATTTTGAATTTTGTGAAAAAACTTTTTTTTGCTTCTCCTCCCTCAATTTTTGTCAAATCTTCCCCAGAATTGGCACACATCATCATCAGACCAACCCTCACAGAAGTTATCAAAGGATATTTGATTTTCAAAACCGTTTGTCCGGTACAGCCAATCAAAATTGGCAACAAAGCAACCAAACAGGAAGTTGGATCATATCTCAGCTAATCTTTAAGAAATCAACCCCAAACCTGGTGTGATGACTCGGAACCCTCTTCTGAGGCTGTCCAATGAATTTGGTGTCATGTCATTACTGGGCGTGGCCGCAGGAAGCAAAAATGTGTTTTGGCCAATAACTGTTGATTTGTTTGCCTTTATTAAGTGATTCCTTTGTTTCATGATATCTTGGGACGTCCCGTGTGTGACCCATCATCATTTGTGATAATAGCCGAATTGATGCGGCCGCCATTTTGAACTCATTGAAAAACGTTTTATCTCTACTCCTCCTACACATGTTGTCCAATCTTCACCAAATTTCGCAGAGATTATCTTCAGACCAAGCCTCACAAAGGCCATCACATGATTGTTTGATTTTAACAACCGTTTAGCCGGTACAGGCAATCAAAATGTGCAATTAAGACATCAAACAGGAATTTGGGTCGTATCTCAGCAAATCTTTGATGGATTCACACTAAACTTGCTGCATGCACTCGGAACCCTGTTCTGAGGATTTCTAAAGTGTTTTATGGGTCATTTGACTGCTTGGCCACCACATTGCTGCTTGCAGCTATATTTGGTGGCCAAGCCGCGAAGCGGCGAAGCCACATAAGTGATTCTACCTTTTCTTATTATTATTATTATTACACTTCTTCTGTCATTGGAGTCAATGGCAGCCCCTAGAACCGTATGGTAAAAAGTTGTGAAATTTGGCACACTCATTAAGCACAGTCCCTTCTTTATATTCACCAAGTTTCATGTCTCCCATTGGAGCACTCTAGCGCCACCAACTGGTCAAAGTTGGACTTGTGTTTACACACGTAACTTTTGAACCTTATGACCGATATTCAAAAATGAGGTACCGTTGGATTCCCTGGATCGAGACGAGTTCAACGCACACCATGGCGTCAATTTTCTGCCATTTTGAATTTTGTGAAAAAACATTTTTTTGCTTCTCCTCCCTCAATTTTTGTCAGATCTTCCCCAGAATTGGCACACATCATCATCAGACCAACCCTCACAGAAGTTATCAAAAGATATTTGATTTTCAAAACCGTTTGTCCGGTACAGCCAATCAAAATTGGCAACAAAGCAACCAAACAGGAAGTTGGATCATGTCTCAGCTAATCTTTAAGAAATCAACCCCAAACCTGGTGTGATGACTCGGAACCCTCTTCTGAGGCTGTCCAATGAATTTGGTGTCATGTCATTACTGGGCGTGGCCGCAGCAAGCAAAAATGTGTTTTGGCCAATAACTGTTGATTTGTTTGCCTTTATTAAGTGATTCCTTTGTTTCATGATATCTTGGGACGTCCCGTGTGTGACCCATCATCATTTGTGATAATAGCCGAATTGATGCGGCCGCCATTTTGAATTCATTGAAAAACGTTTTATCTCTACTCCTCCTACACATGTTGTCCAATCTTCACCAAATTTCGCAGAGATTATCTTCAGACCAAGCCTCACAAAGGCCATCACATGATTGTTTGATTTTAACAACCGTTTAGCCGGTACAGGCAATCAAAATGTGCAATTAAGACATCAAACAGGAATTTGGGTCGTATCTCAGCAAATCTTTGATGGATTCACACTAAACTTGCTGCATGCACTCGGAACCCTGTTCTGAGGATTTCTAAAGTGTTTTATGGGTCATTTGACTGCTTGGCCACCACATTGCTGCTTGCAGCTATATTTATTATTATTATTACACTTCTTCTGTCATTGGAGTCCATGGCAGCCCCTAGAACCGTATGGTAAAAAGTTGTGAAATTTGGCACACTCATTAAGCACAGTCCCCTCTTTATATTTGCCAAGTTTCATGTCTCCCATTGGATTACTCTAGCGCCACTAACTGGTCAAAGTTGGACTTTTGTTTACACACGTAACTTTTGAACCGTATGACCGATTTTCAAAAATTAGGTACCGTTGGATTCCCTGGATCGAGACGAGTTCAACGCACACCATTGCGTCAATTTCCGCTTATATAGATTTTCTGCCATTTTGAATTTTGTGAAAAAACATTTTTTTGCTTCTCCTCCCTCAATTTTTGTCAGATCTTCCCCAGAATTGGCACACATCATCATCAGACCAACCCTCACAGAAGTTATCAAAAGATATTTGATTTTCAAAACCGTTTGTCCGGTACAGACAATCAAAATTGGCAACAAAGCAACCAAACAGGAAGTTGGATCATATCTCAGCTAATCTTTAAGAAATCAACCCCAAACCTGGTGTGATGACTCGGAACCCTCTTCTGAGGCTGTCCAATGAATTTGGTGTCATGTCATTACTGGGCGTGGCCGCAGGAAGCAGAAATGTGTTTTGGCCAATAACTGTTGATTTGTTTGCCTTTATTAAGTGATTCCTTTGTCTCATGGTATCTTGGGACGTCCCGTGTGTGACCCATCATCATTTGTGATAATAGCCGAATTAATGCGGCCGCCATTTTGAATTAATTGAAAAACGTTTTTTCTTTACTCCTCCTACCTACACATGTTGTCCAATCTTCACCAAATTTGGCAGATATTATCTTCAGACCAAGCCTCACAAAGGCCTTCACATGATTTTTAGATTTTCAGAACCGTTTGCCCGGTACAGACAATCAAAATGTGCCATAAAGCCAGCAAACAGGAAGTTGGGTCGTATCTCAGCAAATCTTTGATGGATTCACACCAAACTTGCTGCATGCACTCGGAACCCTGTTCTGAGGATTTCTAAAGTGTTTTATGGGTCATTTGACTGCTTGGCCACCTCATTGCTGCTTGCAGCTATATTTATTATTATTATTACACTTCTTCTGTCATTGGAGTCAATGGCAGCCCCTAGAACCGTATGGTAAAAAGTTGTGAAATTTGGCACACTCATTAAGCACAGTCCCTTCTTTATATTCATCAAGTTTCATGTCTCCCATTGGAGCACTCTAGCGCCACCAACTGGTCAAAGTTGGACTTGTGTTTACACACGTAACTTTTGAACCTTATGACCGATATTCAAAGATGAGGTACCGTTGGATTCCCTGGATCGAGACGAGTTCAACGCACACCATGGCGTCAATTTTCTGCCATTTTGAATTTTGTGAAAAAACATTTTTTTGCTTCTCCTCCCTCAATTTTTGTCAGATCTTCCCCAGAATTGGCACACATCATCATCAGACCAACCCTCACAGAAGTTATCAAAAGATATTTGATTTTCAAAACCGTTTGTCCGGTACAGCCAATCAAAATTGGCAACAAAGCAACCAAACAGGAAGTTGGATCATGTCTCAGCTAATCTTTAAGAAATCAACCCCAAACCTGGTGTGATGACTCGGAACCCTCTTCTGAGGCTGTCCAATGAATTTGGTGTCATGTCATTACTGGGCGTGGCCGCAGGAAGCAAAAATGTGTTTTGGCCAATAACTGTTGATTTGTTTGCCTTTATTAAGTGATTCCTTTGTTTCATGATATCTTGGGACGTCCCGTGTGTGACCCATCATCATTTGTGATAATAGCCGAATTGATGCGGCCGCCATTTTGAATTCATTGAAAAACGTTTTATCTCTACTCCTCCTACACATGTTGTCCAATCTTCACCAAATTTCGCAGAGATTATCTTCAGACCAAGCCTCACAAAGGCCATCACATGATTGTTTGATTTTAACAACCGTTTAGCCGGTACAGGCAATCAAAATGTGCAATTAAGACATCAAACAGGAATTTGGGTCGTATCTCAGCAAATCTTTGATGGATTCACACTAAACTTGCTGCATGCACTCGGAACCCTGTTCTGAGGATTTCTAAAGTGTTTTATGGGTCATTTGACTGCTTGGCCACCACATTGCTGCTTGCAGCTATATTTATTATTATTATTACACTTCTTCTGTCATTGGAGTCCATGGCAGCCCCTAGAACCGTATGGTAAAAAGTTGTGAAATTTGGCACACTCATTAAGCACAGTCCCCTCTTTATATTTGCCAAGTTTCATGTCTCCCATTGGATTACTCTAGCGCCACTAACTGGTCAAAGTTGGACTTTTGTTTACACACGTAACTTTTGAACCGTATGACCGATTTTCAAAAATTAGGTACCGTTGGATTCCCTGGATCGAGACGAGTTCAACGCACACCATTGCGTCAATTTCCGGTTATATAGATTTTCTGCCATTTTGAATTTTGTGAAAAAACATTTTTTTGCTTCTCCTCCCTCAATTTTTGTCAGATCTTCCCCAGAATTGGCACACATCATCATCAGACCAACCCTCACAGAAGTTATCAAAAGATATTTGATTTTCAAAACCGTTTGTCCGGTACAGACAATCAAAATTGGCAACAAAGCAACCAAACAGGAAGTTGGATCATATCTCAGCTAATCTTTAAGAAATCAACCCCAAACCTGGTGTGATGACTCGGAACCCTCTTCTGAGGCTGTCCAATGAATTTGGTGTCATGTCATTACTGGGCGTGGCCGCAGGAAGCAGAAATGTGTTTTGGCCAATAACTGTTGATTTGTTTGCCTTTATTAAGTGATTCCTTTGTCTCATGGTATCTTGGGACGTCCCGTGTGTGACCCATCATCATTTGTGATAATAGCCGAATTAATGCGGCCGCCATTTTGAATTAATTGAAAAACGTTTTTTCTTTACTCCTCCTACCTACACATGTTGTCCAATCTTCACCAAATTTGGCAGATATTATCTTCAGACCAAGCCTCACAAAGGCCTTCACATGATTTTTAGATTTTCAGAACCGTTTGCCCGGTACAGACAATCAAAATGTGCCATAAAGCCAGCAAACAGGAAGTTGGGTCGTATCTCAGCAAATCTTTGATGGATTCACACCAAACTTGCTGCATGCACTCGGAACCCTGTTCTGAGGATTTCTAAAGTGTTTTATGGGTCATTTGACTGCTTGGCCACCTCATTGCTGCTTGCAGCTATATTTATTATTATTATTACACTTCTTCTGTCATTGGAGTCAATGGCAGCCCCTAGAACCGTATGGTAAAAAGTTGTGAAATTTGGCACACTCATTAAGCACAGTCCCTTCTTTATATTCATCAAGTTTCATGTCTCCCATTGGAGCACTCTAGCGCCACCAACTGGTCAAAGTTGGACTTGTGTTTACACACGTAACTTTTGAACCTTATGACCGATATTCAAAGATGAGGTACCGTTGGATTCCCTGGATCGAGACGAGTTCAACGCACACCATGGCGTCAATTTTCTGCCATTTTGAATTTTGTGAAAAAACATTTTTTTGCTTCTCCTCCCTCAATTTTTGTCAGATCTTCCCCAGAATTGGCACACATCATCATCAGACCAACCCTCACAGAAGTTATCAAAAGATATTTGATTTTCAAAACCGTTTGTCCGGTACAGCCAATCAAAATTGGCAACAAAGCAACCAAACAGGAAGTTGGATCATGTCTCAGCTAATCTTTAAGAAATCAACCCCAAACCTGGTGTGATGACTCGGAACCCTCTTCTGAGGCTGTCCAATGAATTTGGTGTCATGTCATTACTGGGCGTGGCCGCAGGAAGCAAAAATGTGTTTTGGCCAATAACTGTTGATTTGTTTGCCTTTATTAAGTGATTCCTTTGTTTCATGATATCTTGGGACGTCCCGTGTGTGACCCATCATCATTTGTGATAATAGCCGAATTGATGCGGCCGCCATTTTGAATTCATTGAAAAACGTTTTATCTCTACTCCTCCTACACATGTTGTCCAATCTTCACCAAATTTCGCAGAGATTATCTTCAGACCAAGCCTCACAAAGGCCATCACATGATTGTTTGATTTTAACAACCGTTTAGCCGGTACAGGCAATCAAAATGTGCAATTAAGACATCAAACAGGAATTTGGGTCGTATCTCAGCAAATCTTTGATGGATTCACACAAAATTGCTGCATGCACTCGGAACCCTGTTCTGAGGATTTCTAAAGTGTTTTATGGGTCATTTGACTGCTTGGCCACCACATTGCTGCTTGCAGCTATATTTATTATTATTATTACACTTCTTCTGTCATTGGAGTCCATGGCAGCCCCTAGAACCGTATGGTAAAAAGTTGTGAAATTTGGCACACTCATTAAGCACAGTCCCCTCTTTATATTTGCCAAGTTTCATGTCTCCCATTGGATTACTCTAGCGCCACTAACTGGTCAAAGTTGGACTTTTGTTTACACACGTAACTTTTGAACCGTATGACCGATTTTCAAAAATTAGGTACCGTTGGATTCCCTGGATCGAGACGAGTTCAACGCACACCATTGCGTCAATTTCCGGTTATATAGATTTTCTGCCATTTTGAATTTTGTGAAAAAACATTTTTTTGCTTCTCCTCCCTCAATTTTTGTCAGATCTTCCCCAGAATTGGCACACATCATCATCAGACCAACCCTCACAGAAGTTATCAAAAGATATTTGATTTTCAAAACCGTTTGTCCGGTACAGACAATCAAAATTGGCAACAAAGCAACCAAACAGGAAGTTGGATCATATCTCAGCTAATCTTTAAGAAATCAACCCCAAACCTGGTGTGATGACTCGGAACCCTCTTCTGAGGCTGTCCAATGAATTTGGTGTCATGTCATTACTGGGCGTGGCCGCAGGAAGCAGAAATGTGTTTTGGCCAATAACTGTTGATTTGTTTGCCTTTATTAAGTGATTCCTTTGTCTCATGGTATCTTGGGACGTCCCGTGTGTGACCCATCATCATTTGTGATAATAGCCGAATTAATGCGGCCGCCATTTTGAATTAATTGAAAAACGTTTTTTCTTTACTCCTCCTACCTACACATGTTGTCCAATCTTCACCAAATTTGGCAGATATTATCTTCAGACCAAGCCTCACAAAGGCCTTCACATGATTTTTAGATTTTCAGAACCGTTTGCCCGGTACAGACAATCAAAATGTGCCATAAAGCCAGCAAACAGGAAGTTGGGTCGTATCTCAGCAAATCTTTGATGGATTCACACCAAACTTGCTGCATGCACTCGGAACCCTGTTCTGAGGATTTCTAAAGTGTTTTATGGGTCATTTGACTGCTTGGCCACCTCATTGCTGCTTGCAGCTATATTTATTATTATTATTACACTTCTTCTGTCATTGGAGTCAATGGCAGCCCCTAGAACCGTATGGTAAAAAGTTGTGAAATTTGGCACACTCATTAAGCACAGTCCTTTCTTTATATTCATCAAGTTTCATGTCTCCCATTGGAGCACTCTAGCGCCACCAACTGGTCAAAGTTGGACTTGTGTTTACACACGTAACTTTTGAACCTTATGACCGATATTCAAAGATGAGGTACCGTTGGATTCCCTGGATCGAGACGAATTCAACGCACACCATGGCGTCAATTTTCTGCCATTTTGAATTTTGTGAAAAAACATTTTTTTGCTTCTCCTCCCTCAATTTTTGTCAGATCTTCCCCAGAATTGGCACACATCATCATCAGACCAACCCTCACAGAAGTTATCAAAAGATATTTGATTTTCAAAACCGTTTGTCCGGTACAGACAATCAAAATTGGCAACAAAGCAACCAAACAGGAAGTTGGATCATGTCTCAGCTAATCTTTAAGAAATCAACCCCAAACCTGGTGTGATGACTCGGAACCCTCTTCTGAGGCTGTCCAATGAATTTGGTGTCATGTCATTACTGGGCGTGGCCGCAGGAAGCAAAAATGTGTTTTGGCCAATAACTGTTGATTTGTTTGCCTTTATTAAGTGATTCCTTTGTTTCATGATATCTTGGGACGTCCCGTGTGTGACCCATCATCATTTGTGATAATAGCCGAATTGATGCGGCCGCCATTTTGAATTCATTGAAAAACGTTTTATCTCTACTCCTCCTACACATGTTGTCCAATCTTCACCAAATTTCGCAGAGATTATCTTCAGACCAAGCCTCACAAAGGCCATCACATGATTGTTTGATTTTAACAACCGTTTAGCCGGTACAGGCAATCAAAATGTGCAATTAAGACATCAAACAGGAATTTGGGTCGTATCTCAGCAAATCTTTGATGGATTCACACTAAACTTGCTGCATGCACTCGGAACCCTGTTCTGAGGATTTCTAAAGTGTTTTATGGGTCATTTGACTGCTTGGCCACCACATTGCTGCTTGCAGCTATATTTATTATTATTATTACACTTCTTCTGTCATTGGAGTCCATGGCAGCCCCTAGAACCGTATGGTAAAAAGTTGTGGAAATTTGGCACACTCATTAAGCACAGTCCCCTCTTTATATTTGCCAAGTTTCATGTCTCCCATTGGATTACTCTAGCGCCACTAACTGGTCAAAGTTGGACTTTTGTTTACACACGTAACTTTTGAACCGTATGACCGATTTTCAAAAATTAGGTACCGTTGGATTCCCTGGATCGAGACGAGTTCAAGGCACACCATTGCGTCAATTTTCTGCCATTTTGAATTTTGTGAAAAAACATTTTTTTGCTTCTCCTCCCTCAATTTTTGTCAGATCTTCCCCAGAATTGGCACACATCATCATCAGACCAACCCTCACAGAAGTTATCAAAAGATATTTGATTTTCAAAACCGTTTGTCCGGTACAGACAATCAAAATTGGCAACAAAGCAACCAAACAGGAAGTTGGATCATATCTCAGCTAATCTTTAAGAAATCAACCCCAAACCTGGTGTGATGACTCGGAACCCTCTTCTGAGGCTGTCCAATGAATTTGGTGTCATGTCATTACTGGGCGTGGCCGCAGGAAGCAAAAATGTGTTTTGGCCAATAACTGTTGATTTGTTTGCCTTTATTAAGTGATTCCTTTGTTTCATGATATCTTGGGACGTCCCGTGTGTGACCCATCATCATTTGTGATAATAGCCGAATTGATGCGGCCGCCATTTTGAATTCATTGAAAAACGTTTTATCTCTACTCCTCCTACACATGTTGTCCAATCTTCACCAAATTTCTCAGAGATTATCTTCAGACCAAGCCTCACAAAGGCCATCACATGATTGTTTGATTTTAACAACCGTTTAGCCGGTACAGGCAATCAAAATGTGCAATTAAGACATCAAACAGGAATTTGGGTCGTATCTCAGCAAATCTTTGATGGTTTCACACTAAACTTGCTGCATGCACTCGGAACCCTGTTCTGAGGATTTCTAAAGTGTTTTATGGGTCATTTGACTGCTTGGCCACCACATTGCTGCTTGCAGCTATATTTGGTGGCCAAGCCGCGAAGCGGCGAAGCCACATAAGTGATTCTACCTTTTCTTATTATTATTATTATTACACTTCTTCTGTCATTGGAGTCAATGGCAGCCCCTAGAACCGTATGGTAAAAAGTTGTGAAATTTGGCACACTCATTAAGCACAGTCCTTTCTTTATATTCATCAAGTTTCATGTCTCCCATTGGAGCACTCTAGCGCCACCAACTGGTCAAAGTTGGACTTGTGTTTACACACGTAACTTTTGAACCTTATGACCGATATTCAAAGATGAGGTACCGTTGGATTCCCTGGATCGAGACGAATTCAACGCACACCATGGCGTCAATTTTCTGCCATTTTGAATTTTGTGAAAAAACATTTTTTTGCTTCTCCTCCCTCAATTTTTGTCAGATCTTCCCCAGAATTGGCACACATCATCATCAGACCAACCCTCACAGAAGTTATCAAAAGATATTTGATTTTCAAAACCGTTTGTCCGGTACAGACAATCAAAATTGGCAACAAAGCAACCAAACAGGAAGTTGGATCATGTCTCAGCTAATCTTTAAGAAATCAACCCCAAACCTGGTGTGATGACTCGGAACCCTCTTCTGAGGCTGTCCAATGAATTTGGTGTCATGTCATTACTGGGCGTGGCCGCAGGAAGCAAAAATGTGTTTTGGCCAATAACTGTTGATTTGTTTGCCTTTATTAAGTGATTCCTTTGTTTCATGATATCTTGGGACGTCCCGTGTGTGACCCATCATCATTTGTGATAATAGCCGAATTGATGCGGCCGCCATTTTGAATTCATTGAAAAACGTTTTATCTCTACTCCTCCTACACATGTTGTCCAATCTTCACCAAATTTCGCAGAGATTATCTTCAGACCAAGCCTCACAAAGGCCATCACATGATTGTTTGATTTTAACAACCGTTTAGCCGGTACAGGCAATCAAAATGTGCAATTAAGACATCAAACAGGAATTTGGGTCGTATCTCAGCAAATCTTTGATGGATTCACACTAAACTTGCTGCATGCACTCGGAACCCTGTTCTGAGGATTTCTAAAGTGTTTTATGGGTCATTTGACTGCTTGGCCACCACATTGCTGCTTGCAGCTATATTTATTATTATTATTACACTTCTTCTGTCATTGGAGTCCATGGCAGCCCCTAGAACCGTATGGTAAAAAGTTGTGGAAATTTGGCACACTCATTAAGCACAGTCCCCTCTTTATATTTGCCAAGTTTCATGTCTCCCATTGGATTACTCTAGCGCCACTAACTGGTCAAAGTTGGACTTTTGTTTACACACGTAACTTTTGAACCGTATGACCGATTTTCAAAAATTAGGTACCGTTGGATTCCCTGGATCGAGACGAGTTCAAGGCACACCATTGCGTCAATTTTCTGCCATTTTGAATTTTGTGAAAAAACATTTTTTTGCTTCTCCTCCCTCAATTTTTGTCAGATCTTCCCCAGAATTGGCACACATCATCATCAGACCAACCCTCACAGAAGTTATCAAAAGATATTTGATTTTCAAAACCGTTTGTCCGGTACAGACAATCAAAATTGGCAACAAAGCAACCAAACAGGAAGTTGGATCATATCTCAGCTAATCTTTAAGAAATCAACCCCAAACCTGGTGTGATGACTCGGAACCCTCTTCTGAGGCTGTCCAATGAATTTGGTGTCATGTCATTACTGGGCGTGGCCGCAGGAAGCAAAAATGTGTTTTGGCCAATAACTGTTGATTTGTTTGCCTTTATTAAGTGATTCCTTTGTTTCATGATATCTTGGGACGTCCCGTGTGTGACCCATCATCATTTGTGATAATAGCCGAATTGATGCGGCCGCCATTTTGAATTCATTGAAAAACGTTTTATCTCTACTCCTCCTACACATGTTGTCCAATCTTCACCAAATTTCTCAGAGATTATCTTCAGACCAAGCCTCACAAAGGCCATCACATGATTGTTTGATTTTAACAACCGTTTAGCCGGTACAGGCAATCAAAATGTGCAATTAAGACATCAAACAGGAATTTGGGTCGTATCTCAGCAAATCTTTGATGGTTTCACACTAAACTTGCTGCATGCACTCGGAACCCTGTTCTGAGGATTTCTAAAGTGTTTTATGGGTCATTTGACTGCTTGGCCACCACATTGCTGCTTGCAGCTATATTTGGTGGCCAAGCCGCGAAGCGGCGAAGCCACATAAGTGATTCTACCTTTTCTTATTATTATTATTATTACACTTCTTCTGTCATTGGAGTCAATGGCAGCCCCTAGAACCGTATGGTAAAAAGTTGTGAAATTTGGCACACTCATTAAGCACAGTCCCTTCTTTATATTCACCAAGTTTCATGTCTCCCATTGGAGCACTCTAGCGCCACCAACTGGTCAAAGTTGGACTTGTGTTTACACACGTAACTTTTGAACCTTATGACCGATTTTCAAAAATGAGGTACCGTTGGATTCCCTGGATCGAGACGAGTTCAACGCACACCATGGCGTCAATTTTCTGCCATTTTGAATTTTGTGAAAAAACATTTTTTTGCTTCTCCTCCCTCAATTTTTGTCAGATCTTCCCCAGAATTGGCACACATCATCATCAGACCAACCCTCACAGAAGTTATCAAAAGATATTTGATTTTCAAAACCGTTTGTCCGGTACAGCCAATCAAAATTGGCAACAAAGCAACCAAACAGGAAGTTGGATCATATCTCAGCTAATCTTTAAGAAATCAACCCCAAACCTGGTGTGATGACTCGGAACCCTCTTTTGAGGCTGTCCAATTAATTTGGTGTCATGTCATTACTGGGCGTGGCCGCAGGAAGCAAAAATGTTTTTTGGCCAATAACTGTTGATTTGTTTGCCTTTATTAAGTGATTCCTTTGTTTCATGATATCTTGGGACGTCCCGTGTGTGACCCATCATCATTTGTGATAATAGCCGAATTGATGCGGCCGCCATTTTGAATTCATTGAAAAACGTTTTATCTCTACTCCTCCTACACATGTTGTCCAATCTTCACCAAATTTCGCAGAGATTATCTTCAGACCAAGCCTCACAAAGGCCATCACATGATTGTTTGATTTTCACAACCGTTTGCCCGGTACAGGCAATCAAAATGTGCAATTAAGCCATCAAACAGGAAGTTGGGTCGTATCTCAGCAAATCTTTGATGGATTCACACCAAACTTGCTGCATGCACTCAAAACCCTGTTCTGAGGATTTCTTGTGTTTTATGGGTCATTTGACTGCTTGGCCACCTCATTGCTGCTTGCAGCTATATTTGGTGGCCAAGCCGCGAAGCGGCGAAGCCACATAAGTGATTCTACCTTTTCTTCTTCTTATTGGTGGCCAAGCCGCGAAGCGGCGAAGCCACATAAGTGATTCTACCTTTTCTTATTATTATTATTATTACACTTCTTCTGTCATTGGAGTCTATGGCAGCCCCTAGAACCGTATGGTAAAAAGTTGTGAAATTTGGCACACTCATTAAGCACAGCCCCCTCTTTATATTCACCAAGTTTCATGTCTCCCATTGGAGCACTCTAGCGCCACCAACTGGTCAAAGTTGGACTTGTGTTTACACACGTAACTTTTGAACCGTATGACCGATTTTCAAAAATGAGGTACCGTTGGATTCCCTGGATCGAGACGAGTTCAACGCACACCATGGCGTCAATTTCCGGTTATATAGATTTTCTGCCATTTTGAATTTTGTGAAAAAACGTTTTTTTGCTTCTCCTCCCTCAATTTTTGTCAAATCTTCCCCAGAATTGGCACACATCATCATCCGACCAACCCTCACAGAAGTTATCAAAGGATATTTGATTTTCAAAACCGTTTGTCCGGTACAGCCAATCAAAATTGGCAACAAAGCAACCAAACAGGAAGTTGGATCATATCTCAGCTAATCTTTAAGAAATCAACCCCAAACCTGGTGTGATGACTCGGAACCCTCTTCTGAGGCTGTCCAATGAATTTGGTGTCATGTCATTACTGGGCGTGGCCGCAGGAAGCAAAAATGTGTTTTGGCCAATAACTGTTGATTTGTTTGCCTTTATTAAGTGATTCCTTTGTTTCATGATATCTTGGGACGTCCCGTGTGTGACCCATCATCATTTGTGATAATAGCCGAATTGATGCGGCCGCCATTTTGAATTCATTGAAAAATGTTTTTTCTCTACTCCTCCTACACATGTTGTCCAATCTTCACCAAATTTCGCAGAGATTATCTTCAGACCAAGTTTCACAAAGGCCATCACATGATTGTTTGATTTTCACAACCGTTTGACCGGTACAGGCAATCAAAATGTGCAATTAAGCCATCAAACAGGAAGTTGGGTCGTATCTCAGCCAATCTTTGATGGATTCACACCAAACTTGCCGCATGCACTCGGAACCCTGTTCTGAGGATTTCTAAAGTGTTTTATCATCATTTATCATTTGACTGCTTGGCCACCACATTGCTGCTTGCAGCTATATTTAGGGTTCCTCCGGTAGGAGGGAACCCTATTGTTATTGGTGGTATTATTATTATTATTATTATGTTTTACCCATGGGAGTCAATGGCAGCCCCTAGAGCACAACGGTAAAAAGTTGTGAAATTTGGTATGTTGAAACTGCAGACCATTAGTAACTACCATACCAAACATGGGCCATGTGATACAATAGGTGGCGCTACAGGCCACGCCCCAATATGTCAATTCTCAAAGCGATGCCATTTGCAGGCCATAAGTCCCAAAACTCTGAAATTCATTACATATGCCTTATTTCTGATGAGGAACAAAAAAGCCTCTAGAACCTATAACGGCCGCCATATTGGATTTTTCTGTACAATAAAGATTAAGGAAACACGTTTTTTCGCTACTCCTCCTACATTTTTGGTCAAATCTTTTTCACAATTGCCAGACAGGATCTCCAGATTGAGCCTCACAAAAGTTATCACTGGAATTTTTATTTTCGAAATCGTTTGTCCGGTACAGCCAATCAAAATCATCAACAAATGATCAAAACAGGAAGTTGGGTCAAATCTCAAAAAATCTTTGAGATATCAACACCAAACTTGGTATATCGGTGGAAGACACTACAACATGTTCCCGTGTGAAAGATTGACTTAATATCTTAAAAAAAGACTGATATAAAGCAAATCAAAATTATCGCTAACGCTAAAATAATGCTTTACACATCCACCGGTCTAAAGCGGATACTCTGATACTATCACTAGTTCATATGAAGACTCTTGAGAATGTTTAGTATTCAAATCTGAAAAAAAGTTGAATGTAAGATGAAAAGTCAATTTTTGGTGAATATTTGAAACATGCATGCTTGGCTAATTTCAGAGTTTTTGGGGCTAAATCCTCTCTCCCCTCCTCCTGCCCGCGCGTGCTCCAAATACTCACACACTCAGCCTTCCCTTGACACACGCACGGCAAAGACGCACACGCAACATTTGAGGAGAGTGTGGGCTGACCAAGCCCCCACTCATTCCTTGGTCTTTAGCAAAGGCCCATGTGGATCTTGATGGTTTGGCATTTCCGATTTTGTATGCAATGGTAAAAAGGTCTCAAATCCTGAAACATTGATAGTAAAGGCCAAGAAACACTTTAACAAAAGCCCATGTGGATCTTCTTGGTATTGCATTTCCGATTTTGTATGCAATGGTAAAAAGTTATATAAATCCTGAAACATTGATAGTATAGACCAAGAGTAACTACCACACCACAAATGGCCCAACATTACCCATAGGTGGCGCTACAGGCCACGCCCTAAAGCACAAAGATACAAGGCTTTCTGGAATGGATAGGCTCACCAAGCCCCCTCCCTTCACTTCTTGGCTTGAAATAAAGGCCCATGTGGATCTTGATGGTATTGCATTTCCGATTTTGTATGCAATGGTCAAAAGGTCTCAAAATCCTGAAACATAGATAGTATAGGCCAAGAAACACTTTAACAAAAGCCCATGTGGATCTTGTTGGTATTGCATTTCCGATTTTGTATGCAATGGTAAACAGTTCTCCAAATCCTGAAACATTGATAGTATAGGCCATGAGTAACTACCACACCACAAAAGACCCACCATTATCCATAGGTGGTGCTATGGCCACGCCCCAATTGTCCATTTTCAAAGTGCTGCCATTTGCATCCCATTTGTCCCAAAATTCTGAAATTCATTACATATGCTTCATTTCTCATGAGGAACAAAAAAGCCTCTAGAACCTATAACGGCACCCACACAAATCTGAAAAATAGTTCAATGTAAGATGAAAATTAGATTCATTGTGAATATTTAAAATATGTATGCTTGGCTAATTTCTAATGCTTTTTCCCCAAATCCTATCTGTAATTTGTTTAAACAAACGTAGCCTTTTAAACCTCTAGGTTTAATTCTCTCTTTTATACATTTAAAGTTGGATTTGACATTTAACAGACATTTAATCATTTAGCAAGTTGTTTGACTCAAAAACCATAACAGTACATGGCCCCAACAGTACCAAGCTCCCACCGTCACTCCTTAGTCTAGTAGCCATTTTAGACTAGTAGGCATTGTGTGGTTAGTTTGGCCACAGCTAATTCTACTGTTAAAATAAACAGAAGGTCTTCTTCTTCAGAACTATACAGTTGAATCAACCAAACACAGCTTGGTCATGTTATCACCTTCTTTGGCACATCTAAACTAAGGGCTAGACTTTTAAGAAAGCATAAACAAAGCAATTTGGTGAGGGAGGGTTCCTCCATAAACAGTTGCTGACAAAGAATTTCAGCCAATAACTTGAACACAGTCTTGCATTAAGAGTAGAGTCAGCAAATTGAATAACTGTGCTAATGGTTGTTGAAACTCATTGCTCTGAGTTGGTGCATGTCAATTTAGGCAGAAGTCCATGTCTGGTGATATTTGACAACCTCAAACAGCATGAGTCTGCCACTGGGCCTATTGAAAAGGCTCTTGTTTTGATTTGTAATGCAACTATGGGGTGCCAAGCTGGGCCCAGTTGTACTGTTAGAAAGGCCAGTTACATTAAACATTATTGTTGTCATACAGTTTTCTTCCCAGCATTGCAGGCACTAATAAAAGCAGTGGTGCCCAGAAATGTTTCGTAGGAGTGGTGAAAAAGAGAAGCAGAACAGTGGAACACCATCCCACTACCATTATCTCTTATTCACTCTCATCTGTGTTGTATATCTGTAACTGGTATAGTATGGGACAACATGAATGTTTCAAAGTCAAAGTGTAGTAGCGTAGAATAGAGGAACTGGGTGTACAAGCTTCTGCTTGCGGAATGAATGCTCCGTGACATGTTTTATAAAACTTGAGAAGGCTCCCTTTATTCGTGGTGTGTGTCCAGTATATAACGTCTCGCCCTGCCTTATTCTACCGCCCTGCTCCCCGGCCCCTTGTAGTAGCCTCATCTCCATGCCCAAAACATTACGCCATTAACTAGATCCAGTTACATGACACTGGGAAATGGGTGCTGATGTGGAAAGTCCCCAAAAACAGCAGAAAACAAGGAAAATATTAATCCGCCAGTCATTTTTACATTTCAAATATGGAGGCATCTATTGGAACTAGTGGTAACTCCTTTGTTGTACACCCAACAAATATTGGGCTACTTTACATATAATACATATATTACTATACTTATAGGCCTTAATGTAGTTGTCGTCCTACCATTACATACTCGTCCTTTACTAAAGTGTATCTTCCCTTTCATAAAGTTATTGTTGTAATCAAAGCTTTTAAAGAATGGATCTCTGCATGGTGGGCCTGACCAGAGCACGGGTGGCCTGACAGAACACGCTTCAAAGTTGTCACTTTCAAAAGGGTGGCATTTTAACCCTGTTTGTCCAAAATGTCTAAAAGTTGGTACGCATGCCTTATATTGCTCATGGGGAACAAAAGAGTGTCAAGAACCCACAATGTCGGCAGCATGGATATTTCTCTAGTGACAATTTGTGAAGAATTTCAGAAAATGACTTAAAATCAGCCATTGAGCCAGTTGTCTTGAAATGTTGTGTACATGTATGGAATACATGTCTGTGTCATGTCAATTTGGTAATGGTTTGAAATGTTATGGAGGAACCCGCCATTGCTGCCTGCAGCTATATTTGGTGGCCAAGCCGCGAAGCGGCGAAGCCACATAAGTGATTCTACCTTTTCTTATTATTATTATTATTACACTTCTTCTGTCATTGGAGTCTATGGCAGCCCCTAGAACCGTATGGTAAAAAGTTGTGAAATTTGGCACACTCATTAAGCACAGTCCCTTATTTATATTCACCAAGTTTCATGTCTCCCATTGGAGTACTCTAGCGCCACCAACTGGTCAAAGTTGGACTTGTGTTTACACACGTAACTTTTGAACCGTATAACCGATATTCAAAAATGATGTACCGTTGGATTCCCTGGATCGAGACGAGTTCAACGCACACCATGGCGTCAATTTCCGGTTATACAAATTTTCTGCCATTTTGAATTTTGTGAAAAAACGTATTTTTGCTTCTCTTCCCTCAATTTTTGTCAAATCTTCCCCAAAATTGGCAAACATCATCATCAGACCAACCCTCACAGAAGTTATCAAAGGATATTTGATTTTCAAAACCGTTTGTCCGGTACAGCCAATCAAAATCGGCAACAAAGCAACTAAACAGGAAGTTGAATTATATCTCAGCTAATCTTTGAGAAATCAACACCAAACTTGGTATGATGACTCGGAAGCCTCTTCTGATGCTGTCCAATGAATTTGGTGTCATTTCATTACTGGGCGTGGCCGCAGGAAGCAGAAATGTGTTTAGGCCAATAACTGTTGATTTGTTTGCCTTTATTAAGTGATTCCTTTGTCTCATGGTATCTTGGGACGTCCCGTGTGTGACCCATCATCATTTGTGATAATAGCCGAATTAATGCGGCCGCCATTTTGAATTAATTGAAAAACGTTTTTTCTTTACTCCTCCTACACATGTTGTCCAATCTTCACCAAATTTGGCAGATATTATCTTCAGACCAAGCCTCACAAAGGCCTTCACATGATTTTTAGATTTTCAGAACCGTTTGCCCGGTACAGACAATCAAAATTTGCCATAAAGCCAGCAAACAGGAAGTTGGGTCGTATCTCAGCAAATCTTTGATGGATTCACACCAAACTTGCTGCATGCACTCGGAACCCTGTTCTGAGGATTTCTAAAGTGTTTTATGGGTCATTTGACTGCTTGGCCACCACATTGCTGCTTGCAGCTATATTTAGGGTTCCTCCGGTAGGAGGGAACCCTATTGTTATTGGTGGTATTATTATTATTATTATTATGTTTTACCCATGGGAGTCAATGGCAGCCCCTAGAGCACAACGGTAAAAAGTTGAGAAATTTGGTATGTTGAAACTGCAGACCATTAGTAACTACCATACCAAACATGGGCCATGTGATACAATAGGTGGCGCTACAGGCCACGCCCCAATATGTCAATTCTCAAAGCGATGCCATTTGCAGGCCATAAGTCCCAAAACTCTGAAATTCATTACATATGCCTTATTTCTGATGAGGAACAAAAAAGCCTCTAGAACCTATAACGGCCGCCATATTGGATTTTTCTGTACAATAAAGATTAAGGAAACACGTTTTTTCGCTACTCCTCCTACATTTTTGGTCAAATCTTTTTCACAATTGCCAGACAGGATCTCCAGATTGAGCCTCACAAAAGTTATCACTGGAATTTTTATTTTCGAAATCGTTTGTCCGGTACAGCCAATCAAAATCATCAACAAAGGATCAAAACAGGAAGTTGGGTCAAATCTCAAAAAATCTTTGAGATATCAACACCAAACTTGGTATATCGGTGGAAGACACTACAACATGTTCCCGTGTGAAAGATTGACTTAATATCTTAAAAAAAGACTGATACAAAGCAAATCAAAATTATCGCTAACGCTAAAATAATGCTTTACACATCCACCGGTCTAAAGCGGATACTCTGATACTATCACTAGTTCATATGAAGACTCTTGAGAATGTTTAGTATTCAAATCTGAAAAAAAGTTGAATGTAAGATGAAAAGTCAATTTTTGGTGAATATTTGAAACATGCATGCTTGGCTAATTTCAGAGTTTTTGGGGCTAAATCCTCTCTCCCCTCCTCCTGCCCGCGCATGCTCCAAATACTCACACACTCAGCCTTCCCTTGACACACGCACGGCAAAGACGCACACGCAACATTTGAGGAGAGTGTGGGCTGACCAAGCCCCCACTCATTCCTTGGTCTTTAGCAAAGGCCCATGTGGATCTTGATGGTTTGGCATTTCCGATTTTGTATGCAATGGTAAAAAGGTCTCAAATCCTGAAACATTGATAGTAAAGGCCAAGAAACACTTTAACAAAAGCCCATGTGGATCTTCTTGGTATTGCATTTCCGATTTTGTATGCAATGGTAAAAAGTTATATAAATCCTGAAACATTGATAGTATAGACCAAGAGTAACTACCACACCACAAATGGCCCAACATTACCCATAGGTGGCGCTACAGGCCACGCCCTAAAGCACAAAGATACAAGGCTTTCTGGAATGGATAGGCTCACCAAGCCCCCTCCCTTCACTTCTTGGCTTGAAATAAAGGCCCATGTGGATCTTGATGGTATTGCATTTCCGATTTTGTATGCAATGGTAAAAAGGTCTCAAAATCCTGAAACATAGATAGTATAGGCCAAGAAACACTTTAACAAAAGCCCATGTGGATCTTGTTGGTATTGCATTTCCGATTTTGTATGCAATGGTAAAAAGTTATAAAAATCCTGAAACATTGATAGTATAGACCAAGATTAACTACCACACCACAAATGGCCCACCATTACCCATAGGTGGCGCTACAGGTCACGCCCTAAAGCACAAGATACAAGGCTTTCTGTAATGGATAGGCTCACCAAGCCCCCTCCCTTCACTTCTTGGCTTGAAATAAAGGCCCATGTGGATCTTGATGGTATTGCATTTCCGATTTTGTATGCAATGGTAAAAAGGTCTCAAAATCCTGAAACATAGATAGTATAGGCCAAGAAACACTTTAACAAAAGCCCATGTGGATCTTGTTGGTATTGCATTTCCGATTTTGTATGCAATGGTAAACAGTTCTCCAAATCCTGAAACATTGATAGTATAGGCCATGAGTAACTACCACACCACAAAAGACCCACCATTATCCATAGGTGGTGCTATGGCCACGCCCCAATTGTCCATTTTCAAAGTGCTGCCATTTGCATCCCATTTGTCCCAAAATTCTGAAATTCATTACATATGCTTCATTTCTCATGAGGAACAAAAAAGCCTCTAGAACCTATAACGGCACCCACACAAATCTGAAAAATAGTTCAATGTAAGATGAAAATTAGATTCATTGTGAATGTTTAAAATATGTATGCTTGGCTAATTTCTAATGCTTTTTCCCCAAATCCTATCTGTAATTTGTTTAAACAAACGTAGCCTTTTAAACCTCTAGGTTTAATTCTCTCTTTTATACATTTAAAGTTGGATTTGACATTTAACAGACATTTAATCATTTAGCAAGTTGTTTGACTCAAAAACCATAACAGTACATGGCCCCAACAGTACCAAGCTCCCACCGTCACTCCTTAGTCTAGTAGCCATTTTAGACTAGTAGGCATTGTGTGGTTAGTTTGGCCACAGCTAATTCTACTGTTAAAATAAACAGAAGGTCTTCTTCTTCAGAACTATACAGTTGAATCAACCAAACACAGCTTGGTCATGTTATCACCTTCTTTGGCACATCTAAACTAAGGGCTAGACTTTTAAGAAAGCATAAACAAAGCAATTTGGTGAGGGAGGGTTCCTCCATAAACAGTTGCTGACAAAGAATTTCAGCCAATAACTTGAACACAGTCTTGCATTAAGAGTAGAGTCAGCAAATTGAATAACTGTGCTAATGGTTGTTGAAACTCATTGCTCTGAGTTGGTGCATGTCAATTTAGGCAGAAGTCCATGTCTG
The DNA here is from genome assembly GCF_021917145.1 of Hypomesus transpacificus. NCBI lineage: Eukaryota > Metazoa > Chordata > Actinopteri > Osmeriformes > Osmeridae > Hypomesus > Hypomesus transpacificus. The sequence goes on from NW_025813855.1 coordinate 70,647, forward strand.
GTGATATTTGACAACCTCAAACAGCATGAGTCTGCCACTGGGCCTATTGAAAAGGCTCTTGTTTTGATTTGTAATGCAACTATGGGGTGCCAAGCTGGGCCCAGTTGTACTGTTAGAAAGGCCAGTTACATTAAACATTATTGTTGTCATACAGTTTTCTTCCCAGCATTGCAGGCACTAATAAAAGCAGTGGTGCCCAGAAATGTTTCGTAGGAGTGGTGAAAAAGAGAAGCAGAACAGTGGAACACCATCCCACTACCATTATCTCTTATTCACTCTCATCTGTGTTGTATATCTGTAACTGGTATAGTATGGGACAACATGAATGTTTCAAAGTCAAAGTGTAGTAGCGTAGAATAGAGGAACTGGGTGTACAAGCTTCTGCTTGCGGAATGAATGCTCCGTGACATGTTTTATAAAACTTGAGAAGGCTCCCTTTATTCGTGGTGTGTGTCCAGTATATAACGTCTCGCCCTGCCTTATTCTACCGCCCTGCTCCCCGGCCCCTTGTAGTAGCCTCATCTCCATGCCCAAAACATTACGCCATTAACTAGATCCAGTTACATGACACTGGGAAATGGGTGCTGATGTGGAAAGTCCCCAAAAACAGCAGAAAACAAGGAAAATATTAATCCGCCAGTCATTTTTACATTTCAAATATGGAGGCATCTATTGGAACTAGTGGTAACTCCTTTGTTGTACACCCAACAAATATTGGGCTACTTTACATATAATACATATATTACTATACTTATAGGCCTTAATGTAGTTGTCGTCCTACCATTACATACTCGTCCTTTACTAAAGTGTATCTTCCCTTTCATAAAGTTATTGTTGTAATCAAAGCTTTTAAAGAATGGATCTCTGCATGGTGGGCCTGACCAGAGCACGGGTGGCCTGACAGAACACGCTTCAAAGTTGTCACTTTCAAAAGGGTGGCATTTTAACCCTGTTTGTCCAAAATGTCTAAAAGTTGGTACGCATGCCTTATATTGCTCATGGGGAACAAAAGAGTGTCAAGAACCCACAATGTCGGCAGCATGGATATTTCTCTAGTGACAATTTGTGAAGAATTTCAGAAAATGACTGAAAATCAGCCATTGAGCCAGTTGTCTTGAAATGTTGTGTACATGTATGGAATACATGTCTGTGTCATGTCAATTTGGTAATGGTTTGAAATGTTATGGAGGAACCCGCCATTGCTGCCTGCAGCTATATTTGGTGGCCAAGCCGCGAAGCGGCGAAGCCACATAAGTGATTCTACCTTTTCTTATTATTATTATTATTACACTTCTTCTGTCATTGGAGTCTATGGCAGCCCCTAGAACCGTATGGTAAAAAGTTGTGAAATTTGGCACACTCATTAAGCACAGTCCCTTATTTATATTCACCAAGTTTCATGTCTCCCATTGGAGTACTCTAGCGCCACCAACTGGTCAAAGTTGGACTTGTGTTTACACACGTAACTTTTGAACCGTATAACCGATATTCAAAAATGATGTACCGTTGGATTCCCTGGATCGAGACGAGTTCAACGCACACCATGGCGTCAATTTCCGGTTATACAAATTTTCTGCCATTTTGAATTTTGTGAAAAAACGTATTTTTGCTTCTCTTCCCTCAATTTTTGTCAAATCTTCCCCAAAATTGGCAAACATCATCATCAGACCAACCCTCACAGAAGTTATCAAAGGATATTTGATTTTCAAAACCGTTTGTCCGGTACAGCCAATCAAAATCGGCAACAAAGCAACTAAACAGGAAGTTGAATTATATCTCAGCTAATCTTTGAGAAATCAACACCAAACTTGGTATGATGACTCGGAAGCCTCTTCTGATGCTGTCCAATGAATTTGGTGTCATTTCATTACTGGGCGTGGCCGCAGGAAGCAGAAATGTGTTTAGGCCAATAACTGTTGATTTGTTTGCCTTTATTAAGTGATTCCTTTGTCTCATGGTATCTTGGGACGTCCCGTGTGTGACCCATCATCATTTGTGATAATAGCCGAATTAATGCGGCCGCCATTTTGAATTAATTGAAAAACGTTTTTTCTTTACTCCTCCTACACATGTTGTCCAATCTTCACCAAATTTGGCAGATATTATCTTCAGACCAAGCCTCACAAAGGCCTTCACATGATTTTTAGATTTTCAGAACCGTTTGCCCGGTACAGACAATCAAAATTTGCCATAAAGCCAGCAAACAGGAAGTTGGGTCGTATCTCAGCAAATCTTTGATGGATTCACACCAAACTTGCTGCATGCACTCGGAACCCTGTTCTGAGGATTTCTAAAGTGTTTTATGGGTCATTTGACTGCTTGGCCACCACATTGCTGCTTGCAGCTATATTTAGGGTTCCTCCGGTAGGAGGGAACCCTATTGTTATTGGTGGTATTATTATTATTATTATTATGTTTTACCCATGGGAGTCAATGGCAGCCCCTAGAGCACAACGGTAAAAAGTTGAGAAATTTGGTATGTTGAAACTGCAGACCATTAGTAACTACCATACCAAACATGGGCCATGTGATACAATAGGTGGCACTACAGGCCACGCCCCAATATGTCAATTCTCAAAGCGATGCCATTTGCAGGCCATAAGTCCCAAAACTCTGAAATTCATTACATATGCCTTATTTCTGATGAGGAACAAAAAAGCCTCTAGAACCTATAACGGCCGCCATATTGGATTTTTCTGTACAATAAAGATTAAGGAAACACGTTTTTTCGCTACTCCTCCTACATTTTTGGTCAAATCTTTTTCACAATTGCCAGACAGGATCTCCAGATTGAGCCTCACAAAAGTTATCACTGGAATTTTTATTTTCGAAATCGTTTGTCCGGTACAGCCAATCAAAATCATCAACAAAGGATCAAAACAGGAAGTTGGGTCAAATCTCAAAAAATCTTTGAGATATCAACACCAAACTTGGTATATCGGTGGAAGACACTACAACATGTTCCCGTGTGAAAGATTGACTTAATATCTTAAAAAAAGACTGATACAAAGCAAATCAAAATTATCGCTAACGCTAAAATAATGCTTTACACATCCACCGGTCTAAAGCGGATACTCTGATACTATCACTAGTTCATATGAAGACTCTTGAGAATGTTTAGTATTCAAATCTGAAAAAAAGTTGAATGTAAGATGAAAAGTCAATTTTTGGTGAATATTTGAAACATGCATGCTTGGCTAATTTCAGAGTTTTTGGGGCTAAATCCTCTCTCCCCTCCTCCTGCCCGCGCGTGCTCCAAATACTCACACACTCAGCCTTCCCTTGACACACGCACGGCAAAGACGCACACGCAACATTTGAGGAGAGTGTGGGCTGACCAAGCCCCCACTCATTCCTTGGTCTTTAGCAAAGGCCCATGTGGATCTTGATGGTTTGGCATTTCCGATTTTGTATGCAATGGTAAAAAGGTCTCAAATCCTGAAACATTGATAGTAAAGGCCAAGAAACACTTTAACAAAAGCCCATGTGGATCTTCTTGGTATTGCATTTCCGATTTTGTATGCAATGGTAAAAAGTTATATAAATCCTGAAACATTGATAGTATAGACCAAGAGTAACTACCACACCACAAATGGCCCAACATTACCCATAGGTGGCGCTACAGGCCACGCCCTAAAGCACAAAGATACAAGGCTTTCTGGAATGGATAGGCTCACCAAGCCCCCTCCCTTCACTTCTTGGCTTGAAATAAAGGCCCATGTGGATCTTGATGGTATTGCATTTCCGATTTTGTATGCAATGGTAAAAAGGTCTCAAAATCCTGAAACATAGATAGTATAGGCCAAGAAACACTTTAACAAAAGCCCATGTGGATCTTGTTGGTATTGCATTTCCGATTTTGTATGCAATGGTAAAAAGTTATAAAAATCCTGAAACATTGATAGTATAGACCAAGATTAACTACCACACCACAAATGGCCCACCATTACCCATAGGTGGCGCTACAGGTCACGCCCTAAAGCACAAGATACAAGGCTTTCTGTAATGGATAGGCTCACCAAGCCCCCTCCCTTCACTTCTTGGCTTGAAATAAAGGCCCATGTGGATCTTGATGGTATTGCATTTCCGATTTTGTATGCAATGGTAAAAAGGTCTCAAAATCCTGAAACATAGATAGTATAGGCCAAGAAACACTTTAACAAAAGCCCATGTGGATCTTGTTGGTATTGCATTTCCGATTTTGTATGCAATGGTAAACAGTTCTCCAAATCCTGAAACATTGATAGTATAGGCCATGAGTAACTACCACACCACAAAAGACCCACCATTATCCATAGGTGGTGCTATGGCCACGCCCCAATTGTCCATTTTCAAAGTGCTGCCATTTGCATCCCATTTGTCCCAAAATTCTGAAATTCATTACATATGCTTCATTTCTCATGAGGAACAAAAAAGCCTCTAGAACCTATAACGGCACCCACACAAATCTGAAAAATAGTTCAATGTAAGATGAAAATTAGATTCATTGTGAATGTTTAAAATATGTATGCTTGGCTAATTTCTAATGCTTTTTCCCCAAATCCTATCTGTAATTTGTTTAAACAAACGTAGCCTTTTAAACCTCTAGGTTTAATTCTCTCTTTTATACATTTAAAGTTGGATTTGACATTTAACAGACATTTAATCATTTAGCAAGTTGTTTGACTCAAAAACCATAACAGTACATGGCCCCAACAGTACCAAGCTCCCACCGTCACTCCTTAGTCTAGTAGCCATTTTAGACTAGTAGGCATTGTGTGGTTAGTTTGGCCACAGCTAATTCTACTGTTAAAATAAACAGAAGGTCTTCTTCTTCAGAACTATACAGTTGAATCAACCAAACACAGCTTGGTCATGTTATCACCTTCTTTGGCACATCTAAACTAAGGGCTAGACTTTTAAGAAAGCATAAACAAAGCAATTTGGTGAGGGAGGGTTCCTCCATAAACAGTTGCTGACAAAGAATTTCAGCCAATAACTTGAACACAGTCTTGCATTAAGAGTAGAGTCAGCAAATTGAATAACTGTGCTAATGGTTGTTGAAACTCATTGCTCTGAGTTGGTGCATGTCAATTTAGGCAGAAGTCCATGTCTGGTGATATTTGACAACCTCAAACAGCATGAGTCTGCCACTGGGCCTATTGAAAAGGCTCTTGTTTTGATTTGTAATGCAACTATGGGGTGCCAAGCTGGGCCCAGTTGTACTGTTAGAAAGGCCAGTTACATTAAACATTATTGTTGTCATACAGTTTTCTTCCCAGCATTGCAGGCACTAATAAAAGCAGTGGTGCCCAGAAATGTTTCGTAGGAGTGGTGAAAAAGAGAAGCAGAACAGTGGAACACCATCCCACTACCATTATCTCTTATTCACTCTCATCTGTGTTGTATATCTGTAACTGGTATAGTATGGGACAACATGAATGTTTCAAAGTCAAAGTGTAGTAGCGTAGAATAGAGGAACTGGGTGTACAAGCTTCTGCTTGCGGAATGAATGCTCCGTGACATGTTTTATAAAACTTGAGAAGGCTCCCTTTATTCGTGGTGTGTGTCCAGTATATAACGTCTCGCCCTGCCTTATTCTACCGCCCTGCTCCCCGGCCCCTTGTAGTAGCCTCATCTCCATGCCCAAAACATTACGCCATTAACTAGATCCAGTTACATGACACTGGGAAATGGGTGCTGATGTGGAAAGTCCCCAAAAACAGCAGAAAACAAGGAAAATATTAATCCGCCAGTCATTTTTACATTTCAAATATGGAGGCATCTATTGGAACTAGTGGTAACTCCTTTGTTGTACACCCAACAAATATTGGGCTACTTTACATATAATACATATATTACTATACTTATAGGCCTTAATGTAGTTGTCGTCCTACCATTACATACTCGTCCTTTACTAAAGTGTATCTTCCCTTTCATAAAGTTATTGTTGTAATCAAAGCTTTTAAAGAATGGATCTCTGCATGGTGGGCCTGACCAGAGCACGGGTGGCCTGACAGAACACGCTTCAAAGTTGTCACTTTCGAAAGGGTGGCATTTTAACCCTGTTTGTCCAAAATGTCTAAAAGTTGGTACGCATGCCTTATATTGCTCATGGGGAACAAAAGAGTGTCAAGAACCCACAATGTCGGCAGCATGGATATTTCTCTAGTGACAATTTGTGAAGAATTTCAGAAAATGACTTAAAATCAGCCATTGAGCCAGTTGTCTTGAAATGTTGTGTACATGTATGGAATACATGTCTGTGTCATGTCAATTTGGTAATGGTTTGAAATGTTATGGAGGAACCCGCCATTGCTGCCTGCAGCTATATTTGGTGGCCAAGCCGCGAAGCGGCGAAGCCACATAAGTGATTCTACCTTTTCTTATTATTATTATTATTACACTTCTTCTGTCATTGGAGTCTATGGCAGCCCCTAGAACCGTATGGTAAAAAGTTGTGAAATTTGGCACACTCATTAAGCACAGTCCCTTCTTTATATTCACCAAGTTTCATGTCTCCCATTGGAGTACTCTAGCGCCACCAACTGGTCAAAGTTGGACTTGTGTTTACACACGTAACTTTTGAACCTTATGACCGATTTTCAAAAATGAGGTACCGTTGGATTCCCTGGATCGAGACGAGTTCAACGCACACCATGGCGTCAATTTTCTGCCATTTTGAATTTTGTGAAAAAACATTTTTTTGCTTCTCCTCCCTCAATTTTTGTCAGATCTTCCCCAGAATTGGCACACATCATCATCAGACCAACCCTCACAGAAGTTATCAAAAGATATTTGATTTTCAAAACCGTTTGTCCGGTACAGCCAATCAAAATTGGCAACAAAGCAACCAAACAGGAAGTTGGATCATATCTCAGCTAATCTTTAAGAAATCAACCCCAAACCTGGTGTGATGACTCGGAACCCTCTTTTGAGGCTGTCCAATTAATTTGGTGTCATGTCATTACTGGGCGTGGCCGCAGGAAGCAAAAATGTTTTTTGGCCAATAACTGTTGATTTGTTTGCCTTTATTAAGTGATTCCTTTGTTTCATGATATCTTGGGACGTCCCGTGTGTGACCCATCATCATTTGTGATAATAGCCGAATTGATGCGGCCGCCATTTTGAATTCATTGAAAAACGTTTTATCTCTACTCCTCCTACACATGTTGTCCAATCTTCACCAAATTTCGCAGAGATTATCTTCAGACCAAGCCTCACAAAGGCCATCACATGATTGTTTGATTTTCACAACCGTTTGCCCGGTACAGGCAATCAAAATGTGCAATTAAGCCATCAAACAGGAAGTTGGGTCGTATCTCAGCAAATCTTTGATGGATTCACACCAAACTTGCTGCATGCACTCAAAACCCTGTTCTGAGGATTTCTTGTGTTTTATGGGTCATTTGACTGCTTGGCCACCTCATTGCTGCTTGCAGCTATATTTGGTGGCCAAGCCGCGAAGCGGCGAAGCCACATAAGTGATTCTACCTTTTCTTCTTCTTATTGGTGGCCAAGCCGCGAAGCGGCGAAGCCACATAAGTGATTCTACCTTTTCTTATTATTATTATTATTACACTTCTTCTGTCATTGGAGTCTATGGCAGCCCCTAGAACCGTATGGTAAAAAGTTGTGAAATTTGGCACACTCATTAAGCACAGCCCCCTCTTTATATTCACCAAGTTTCATGTCTCCCATTGGAGCACTCTAGCGCCACCAACTGGTCAAAGTTGGACTTGTGTTTACACACGTAACTTTTGAACCGTATGACCGATTTTCAAAAATGAGGTACCGTTGGATTCCCTGGATCGAGACGAGTTCAACGCACACCATGGCGTCAATTTCCGGTTATATAGATTTTTTTGCCATTTTGAATTTTGTGAAAAAACGTTTTTTTGCTTCTCCTCCCTCAATTTTTGTCAAATCTTCCCCAGAATTGGCACACATCATCATCAGACCAACCCTCACAGAAGTTATCAAAGGATATTTGATTTTCAAAACCGTTTGTCCGGTACAGCCAATCAAAATTGGCAACAAAGCAACCAAACAGGAAGTTGGATCATATCTCAGCTAATCTTTAAGAAATCAACCCCAAACCTGGTGTGATGACTCGGAACCCTCTTCTGAGGCTCTCCAATGAATTTGGTGTCATGTCATTACTGGGCGTGGCCGCAGGAAGCAAAAATGTGTTTTGGCCAATAACTGTTGATTTGTTTGCCTTTATTAAGTGATTCCTTTGTCTCATGGTATCTTGGGACGTCCCGTGTGTGATACATCATCATTTGTGATAATAGCCGAATTGAAGCGGCCGCCATTTTGAATTCATTGAAAAATGTTTTTTCTCTACTCCTCCTACACATGTTGTCCAATCTTCACCAAATTTCGCAGAGATTATCTTCAGACCAAGCCTCACAAAGGCCATCACATGATTGTTTGATTTTCACAACCGTTTACCCGGTACAGGCAATCAAAATGTGCAATTAAGCCATCAAACAGGAAGTTGGGTCGTATCTCAGCCAATCTTTGATGGATTCACACCAAACTTGCTGCATGCACTCGGAACCCTGTTCTGAGGATTTCTAAAGTGTTTTATGGGTCATTTGACTGCTTGGCCACCACATTGCTGCTTGCAGCTATATTTATTATTATTATTACGTTTCTTCTGTCATTGGAGTCTAGGGCAGCCCCTAGAACCGTATGGTAAAAAGTTGTGAAATTTGGCACACTCATTAAGCACAGTCCCTTCTTTATATTCACCAAGTTTCATGTCTCCCATTGGAGTACTCTAGCGCCACCAACTGGTCAAAGTTGGACTTTTGTTTACACACGTAACTTTTGAACCGTATGACCGATTTTCAAAAATTAGGTACCGTTGGATTCCCTGGATCGAGACGAGTTCAACGCACACCATGGCGTCAATTTCCGGTTATACAGATTTTCTGCCATTTTGAATTTTGTGAAAAAACGTTTTTTTGCTTCTCTTCCCTCAATTTTTGTCAAATCTTCCCCAAAATTGGCAAACATCATCATCAGACCAACCCTCACAGAATTTATCAAAGGATATTTGATTTTCAAAACCGTTTGTCCGGTACAGCCAATCAAAATCAGCAACAAAGCAACCAAACAGGAAGTTGAATTATATCTCAGCTAATCTTTGAGAAATCAACACCAAACTTGGTATGATGACTCGGAACCCTCTTCTGATGCTGTCCAATGAATTTGGTGTCATTTCATTACTGGGCTTGGCCGCAGGAAGCAGAAATGTGTTTAGGCCAATAACTGTTGATTTGTTTGCCTTTATTAAGTGATTCCTTTGTCTCATGGTATCTTGGGACGTCCCGTGTGTGACCCATCATCATTTGTGATAATAGCCGAATTGATGCGGCCGCCATTTTGAATTCATTGAAAAACGTTTTATCTCTACTCCTCCTACACATGTTGTCCAATCTTCACCAAATTTCGCAGAGATTATCTTCAGACCAAGCCTCACAAAGGCCATCACATGATTGTTAGATTTTAACAACCGTTTAGCCGGTACAGGCAATCAAAATGTGCAATTAAGACATCAAACAGGAATTTGGGTCGTATCTCAGCAAATCTTTGATGGATTCACACTAAACTTGGTGCATGCACTCGGAACCCTGTTTTGAGGATTTCTAAAGTGTTTTATGGGTCATTTGACTGCTTGGCCACCACATTGCTGCTTGCAGCTATATTTGGTGGCCAAGCCGCGAAGCGGCGAAGCCACATAAGTGATTCTAACTTTTCTTCTTCTTATTATTATTACACTTCTTCTGTCATTGGAGTCTATGGCAGCCCCTAGAACCGTATGGTAAAAAGTTGTGAAATTTGGCACACTCATTAAGCACAATCCCTTCTTTATATTCACCAAGTTTCATGTCTTCCATTGGAGCACTCTAGCGCCACCAACTGGTCAAAGTTGGACTTGTGTTTACATACGTAACTTTTGAACCGTATGACCGATTTTCAAAAATGAGGTACCGTTGGATTCCCTGGATCGAGACGAGTTCAACGCACACCATGGCGTCAATTTCCGGTTATATACATTTTCTGCCATTTTGAATTTTGTGAAAACACGTTTTTTTGCTTCTCCTCCCTCAATTTTGGTCAAATCTTCCCTAGAATTGGCACACATCATCATCAGACCAACCCTCACAGAAATTATCAAAAGATATTTGATTTTAAAAACCGATTGTCCGGTACAGCCAATCAAAATCGGCAACAAAGCAACCCAACAGGAAGTTGGATCATATCTCAGCTAATCTTTAAGAAATCAACCCCAAACCTTGTGTGATGACTCGGAACCCTCTTCTGAGGCTGTCCAATGAATTTGGTGTCATGTCATTATTGGGCGTGGCCGCAGGAAGCAAAAATGTGTTTTGGCCAATAACTGTTGATTTTTTTGCTTTTATTAAGTGGTTCCTTTGTCTCATGATATGCTGGGACATCCCGTGTGTGATACATGATAACTTGTGATAATAGCAGAATTGATCCGGCCGCCATTTTGAATTCATTGAAAAATGTTTTTTCTCTACTCCTCCTACACATGTTGTCCAATCTTCACCAAATTTCGCAGAGATTATCTTCAGACCAAGCCTCACAAAGGCCATCACATGATTGTTTGATTTTCACAACCGTTTGCCCGGTACAGGCAATCAAAATGTACAATTAAGACATCAAACAGGAAGTTGCGTCGTATCTCAGCAAATCTTTGATGGATTCACACCAAACTTGCTGCATGCACTCGGAACCCTGTTCTGAGGATTTCCAAAGTGTTTTATGGGTCATTTAACTGCTTGGCCACCTCATTGCTGCTTGCAGCTATATTTATTATTGGTGGCCAAGCCGCGAAGCGGCGAAGCCACATAAGTGATTCTACCTTTTCTTATTATTATTATTATTACACTTCTTCTGTCATTGGAGTCTATGGCAGCCCCTAGAACCGTATCGTAAAAAGTTGTGAAATTTGGCACACTCATTAAGCACAGTCCCTTCTTTATATTCACCAAGTTTCATGTCTCCCATTGGAGCACTCTAGCGCCACCAACTGGTCAAAGTTGGACTTGTGTTTACACACGTAACTTTTGAACCGTATGACCGATTTTCAAAAATGAGGTACCGATGGATTCCCTGGATCGAGACGAGTTCAACGCACACCATGGCGTCAATTTCCGGTTATGTAGATTTTCTGCCATTTTGAATTTTGTGAAAAAACGTTTTTTTGCTTCTCCTCCCTCAATTTTGGTAAAATCTTCCTCAGAATTTGCACACATAATCATCAGACCAACCCTCACAGAAGTTATCAAAGGATATTTGATTTTCAAAACCGTTTGTCCGGTACAGCCAATCAAAATCGGCAACAAAGCAACCAAACAGGAAGTTGAATTATATCTCAGCTAATCTTTGAGAAATCAACCCCAAACCTGGTGTGATGACTCGGAACCCTCTTCTGATGCTGTCCAATGAATTTGGTGTCATTTCATTACTGGGCTTGGCCGCAGGAAGCAGAAATGTGTTTAGGCCAATAACTGTTGATTTGTTTGCCTTTATTAAGTGATTCCTTTGTCTCATGGTATCTTGGGACGTCCCGTGTGTGACCCATCATCATTTGTGATAATAGCCGAATTGATGCGGCCGCCATTTTGAATTCATTGAAAAACGTTTTATCTCTACTCCTCCTACACATGTTGTCCAATCTTCACCAAATTTCGCAAAGATTATCTTCAGACCAAGCCTCACAAAGGCCATCACATGATTGTTAGATTTTAACAACCGTTTAGCCGGTACAGGCAATCAAAATGTGCAATTAAGACATCAAACAGGAATTTGGGTCGTATCTCAGCAAATCTTTGATGGATTCACACTAAACTTGGTGCATGCACTCGGAACCCTGTTTTGAGGATTTCTAAAGTGTTTTATGGGTCATTTGACTGCTTGGCCACCACATTGCTGCTTGCAGCTATATTTGGTGGCCAAGCCGCGAAGCGGCGAAGCCACATAAGTGATTCTAACTTTTCTTCTTATTATTATTATTACACTTCTTCTGTCATTGGAGTCTATGGCAGCCCCTAGAACCGTATGGTAAAAAGTTGTGAAATTTGGCACACTCATTAAGCACAATCCCTTCTTTATATTCACCAAGTTTCATGTCTTCCATTGGAGCACTCTAGCGCCACCAACTGGTCAAAGTTGGACTTGTGTTTACATACGTAACTTTTGAACCGTATGACCGATTTTCAAAAATGAGGTACCGTTGGATTCCCTGGATCGAGACGAGTTCAACGCACACCATGGCGTCAATTTCCGGTTATATAGATTTTCTGCCATTTTGAATTTTGTGAAAACACGTTTTTTTGCTTCTCCTCCCTCAATTTTGGTCAAATCTTCCCTAGAATTGGCACACATCATCATCAGACCAACCCTCACAGAAATTATCAAAAGATATTTGATTTTAAAAACCGATTGTCCGGTACAGCCAATCAAAATCGGCAACAAAGCAACCCAACAGGAAGTTGGATCATATCTCAGCTAATCTTTAAGAAATCAACCCCAAACCTTGTGTGATGACTCGGAACCCTCTTCTGAGGCTGTCCAATGAATTTGGTGTCATGTCATTATTGGGCTTGGCCGCAGGAAGCAAAAATGTGTTTTGGCCAATAACTGTTGATTTTTTTGCTTTTATTAAGTGGTTCCTTTGTCTCATGATATGCTGGGACATCCCGTGTGTGATACATGATAACTTGTGATAATAGCAGAATTGATCCGGCCGCCATTTTGAATTCATTGAAAAATGTTTTTTCTCTACTCCTCCTACACATGTTGTCCAATCTTCACCAAATTTCGCAGAGATTATCTTCAGACCAAGCCTCACAAAGGCCATCACATGATTGTTTGATTTTCACAACCGTTTGCCCGGTACAGGCAATCAAAATGTACAATTAAGACATCAAACAGGAAGTTGCGTCGTATCTCAGCAAATCTTTGATGGATTCACACCAAACTTGCTGCATGCACTCGGAACCCTGTTCTGAGGATTTCCAAAGTGTTTTATGGGTCATTTAACTGCTTGGCCACCTCATTGCTGCTTGCAGCTATATTTATTATTGGTGGCCAAGCCGCGAAGCGGCGAAGCCACATAAGTGATTCTACCTTTTCTTATTATTATTATTATTACACTTCTTCTGTCATTGGAGTCTATGGCAGCCCCTAGAACCGTATCGTAAAAAGTTGTGAAATTTGGCACACTCATTAAGCACAGTCCCTTCTTTATATTCACCAAGTTTCATGTCTCCCATTGGAGCACTCTAGCGCCACCAACTGGTCAAAGTTGGACTTGTGTTTACACACGTAACTTTTGAACCGTATGACCGATTTTCAAAAATGAGGTACCGATGGATTCCCTGGATCGAGACGAGTTCAACGCACACCATGGCGTCAATTTCCGGTTATGTAGATTTTCTGCCATTTTGAATTGTGTGAAAAAACGTTTTTTTGCTTCTCCTCCCTCAATTTTGGTCAAATCTTCCTCAGAATTTGCACACATCATCATCAGACCAACCCTCACAGAAGTTATCAAAGGATATTTGATTTTCAAAACCGTTTGTCCGGTACAGCCAATCAAAATCGGCAACAAAGCAACCAAACAGGAAGTTGAATTATATCTCAGCTAATCTTTGAGAAATCAACCCCAAACCTGGTGTGATGACTCGGAACCCTCTTCTGATGCTGTCCAATGAATTTGGTGTCATGTCATTATTGGGCGTGGCCGCAGGAAGCAAAAATGTGTTTTGGCCAATAACTGTTGATTTTTTTGCTTTTATTAAGTGGTTCCTTTGTCTCATGATATGCTGGGACATCCCGTGTGTGATACACGATAACTTGTGATAATAGCAGAATTGATCCGGCCGCCATTTTGAATTCATTGAAAAATGTTTTTTCTCTACTCCTCCTACACATGTTGTCCAATCTTCACCAAATTTCGCAGAGATTATCTTCAGACCAAGCCTCACAAAGGCCATCACATGATTGTTTGATTTTCACAACCGTTTGCCCGGTACAGGCAATCAAAATGTACAATTAAGACATCAAACAGGAAGTTGCGTCGTATCTCAGCAAATCTTTGATGGATTCACACCAAACTTGCTGCATGCACTCGGAACCCTGTTCTGAGGATTTCCAAAGTGTTTTATGGGTCATTTAACTGCTTGGCCACCTCATTGCTGCTTGCAGCTATATTTATTATTGGTGGCCAAGCCGCGAAGCGGCGAAGCCACATAAGTGATTCTACCTTTTCTTATTATTATTATTATTACACTTCTTCTGTCATTGGAGTCTATGGCAGCCCCTAGAACCGTATCGTAAAAAGTTGTGAAATTTGGCACACTCATTAAGCACAGTCCCTTCTTTATATTCACCAAGTTTCATGTCTCCCATTGGAGCACTCTAGCGCCACCAACTGGTCAAAGTTGGACTTGTGTTTACACACGTAACTTTTGAACCGTATGACCGATTTTCAAAAATGAGGTACCGATGGATTCCCTGGATCGAGACGAGTTCAACGCACACCATGGCGTCAATTTCCGGTTATGTAGATTTTCTGCCATTTTGAATTTTGTGAAAAAACGTTTTTTTGCTTCTCCTCCCTCAATTTTTGTCAAATCTTCCCCAGAATTGGCACACATCATCATCGGACCAACCCTCACAGAAGTTATCAAAGGATATTTGATTTTCAAAACCGTTTGTCCGGTACAGCCAATCAAAATTGGCAACAAAGCAGCCAAACAGGAAGTGGAATTATACCTCAGCTAATCTTTGAGAAATCAACACCAAACTTGGTATGATAACTTGGAACCCTCTTTTGATGCTCTCCAATGAATTTAATGTCATTTCATTACTGGGCGTGGCCACAGGAAGCAGAAATGTGTTTAGGCCAATAACTGTTGATTTGTTTGCCTTTATTAAGTGATTCCTTTGTCTCATGGTATCTTGGGACGTCCCGTGTGTGACCCATCATCATTTGTGATAATAGCCGAATTAATGCGGCCGCCATTTTGAATTAATTGAAAAACGTTTTTTCTTTACTCCTCCTACACATGTTGTCCAATCTTCACCAAATTTGACAGATAATATCTTCAGACCAAGCCTCACAAAGGCCTTCACATGATTTTTAGATTTTCAGAACCGTTTGCCCGGTACAGACAATCAAAATGTGCCATAAAGCCAGCAAACAGGAAGTTGGGTCGTATCTCAGCAAATCTTTGATGGATTCACACCAAACTTGCTGCATGCACTCGGAACCCTGTTCTGAGGATTTCTAAAGTGTTTTATGGGTCATTTGACTGCTTGGCCACCTCATTGCTGCTTGCAGCTATATTTATTATTACGTTTCTTCTGTCATTGGAGTCTATGGCAGCCCCTAGAACCGTAAGGTAAAAAGTTGTGAAATTTGGCACACTCATTAAGCACAGTCCCTTCTTTATATTCACCAAGTTTCATGTCTCCCATTGGAGTACTCTAGCGCCACCAACTGGTCAAAGTTGGACTTGTGTTTACACACGTAACTTTTGAACCGTATGACCGATTTTCAAAAATGAGGTACCGTTGGATTCCCTGGATCGAGACGAGTTCAATGCACACCATGGCGTCAATTTCCGGTTATATAGATTTTCTGCCATTTTGAATTTTGTGAAAAAACGTTTTTTTGCTTCTCCTCCCTCAATTTTGGTAAAATCTTCCTCAGAATTTGCACACATCATCATCAGACCAACCCTCACAGAAGTTATCAAAGGATATTTGATTTTCAAAACCGTTTGTCCGGTACAGCCAATCAAAATCGGCAACAAAGCAACCAAACAGGAAGTTGAATTATATCTCAGCTAATCTTTGAGAAATCAACCCCAAACCTGGTGTGATGACTCGGAACCCTCTTCTGATGCTGTCCAATGAATTTGGTGTCATTTCATTACTGGGCTTGGCCGCAGGAAGCAGAAATGTGTTTAGGCCAATAACTGTTGATTTGTTTGCCTTTATTAAGTGATTCCTTTGTCTCATGGTATCTTGGGACGTCCCGTGTGTGACCCATCATCATTTGTGATAATAGCCGAATTGATGCGGCCGCCATTTTGAATTCATTGAAAAACGTTTTATCTCTACTCCTCCTACACATGTTGTCCAATCTTCACCAAATTTCGCAGAGATTATCTTCAGACCAAGCCTCACAAAGGCCATCACATGATTGTTAGATTTTCACAACCGTTTAGCCGGTACAGGCAATCAAAATGTGCAATTAAGACATCAAACAGGAATTTGGGTCGTATCTCAGCAAATCTTTGATGGATTCACACTAAACTTGGTGCATGCACTCGGAACCCTGTTTTGAGGATTTCTAAAGTGTTTTATGGGTCATTTGACTGCTTGGCCACCACATTGCTGCTTGCAGCTATATTTGGTGGCCAAGCCGCGAAGCGGCGAAGCCACATAAGTGATTCTAACTTTTCTTATTATTATTATTATTACACTTCTTCTGTCATTGGAGTCTATGGCAGCCCCTAGAACCGTATGGTAAAAAGTTGTGAAATTTGGCACACTCATTAAGCACAATCCCTTCTTTATATTCACCAAGTTTCATGTCTTCCATTGGAGCACTCTAGCGCCACCAACTGGTCAAAGTTGGACTTGTGTTTACATACGTAACTTTTGAACCGTATGACCGATTTTCAAAAATGAGGTACCGTTGGATTCCCTGGATCGAGACGAGTTCAACGCACACCATGGCGTCAATTTCCGGTTATATAGATTTTCTGCCATTTTGAATTTTGTGAAAACACGTTTTTTTGCTTCTCCTCCCTCAATTTTGGTCAAATCTTCCCTAGAATTGGCACACATCATCATCAGACCAACCCTCACAGAAATTATCAAAAGATATTTGATTTTAAAAACCGATTGTCCGGTACAGCCAATCAAAATCGGCAACAAAGCAACCCAACAGGAAGTTGGATCATATCTCAGCTAATCTTTAAGAAATCAACCCCAAACCTTGTGTGATGACTCGGAACCCTCTTCTGAGGCTGTCCAATGAATTTGGTGTCATGTCATTATTGGGCGTGGCCGCAGGAAGCAAAAATGTGTTTTGGCCAATAACTGTTGATTTTTTTGCTTTTATTAAGTGGTTCCTTTGTCTCATGATATGCTGGGACATCCCGTGTGTGATACACGATAACTTGTGATAATAGCAGAATTGATCCGGCCGCCATTTTGAATTCATTGAAAAATGTTTTTTCTCTACTCCTCCTACACATGTTGTCCAATCTTCACCAAATTTCGCAGAGATTATCTTCAGACCAAGCCTCACAAAGGCCATCACATGATTGTTTGATTTTCACAACCGTTTGCCCGGTACAGGCAATCAAAATGTACAATTAAGACATCAAACAGGAAGTTGCGTCGTATCTCAGCAAATCTTTGATGGATTCACACCAAACTTGCTGCATGCACTCGGAACCCTGTTCTGAGGATTTCCAAAGTGTTTTATGGGTCATTTAACTGCTTGGCCACCTCATTGCTGCTTGCAGCTATATTTATTATTGGTGGCCAAGCCGCGAAGCGGCGAAGCCACATAAGTGATACTACCTTTTCTTCTTATTATTATTATTACACTTCTTCTGTCATTGGAGTCTATGGCAGCCCCTAGAACCGTATCGTAAAAAGTTGTGAAATTTGGCACACTCATTAAGCACAGTCCCTTCTTTATATTCACCAAGTTTCATGTCTCCCATTGGAGCACTCTAGCGCCACCAACTGGTCAAAGTTGGACTTGTGTTTACACACGTAACTTTTGAACCGTATGACCGATTTTCAAAAATGAGGTACCGATGGATTCCCTGGATCGAGACGAGTTCAACGCACACCATGGCGTCAATTTCCGGTTATGTAGATTTTCTGCCATTTTGAATTTTGTGAAAAAACGTTTTTTTGCTTCTCCTCCCTCAATTTTTGTCAAATCTTCCCCAGAATTGGCACACATCATCATCGGACCAACCCTCACAGAAGTTATCAAAGGATATTTGATTTTCAAAACCGTTTGTCCGGTACAGCCAATCAAAATTGGCAACAAAGCAGCCAAACAGGAAGTGGAATTATACCTCAGCTAATCTTTGAGAAATCAACACCAAACTTGGTATGATAACTTGGAACCCTCTTTTGATGCTCTCCAATGAATTTAATGTAATTTCATTACTGGGCGTGGCCACAGGAAGCAGAAATGTGTTTAGGCCAATAACTGTTGATTTGTTTGCCTTTATTAAGTGATTCCTTTGTCTCATGGTATCTTGGGACGTCCCGTGTGTGACCCATCATCATTTGTGATAATAGCCGAATTAATGCGGCCGCCATTTTGAATTAATTGAAAAACGTTTTTTCTTTACTCCTCCTACACATGTTGTCCAATCTTCACCAAATTTGACAGATAATATCTTCAGACCAAGCCTCACAAAGGCCTTCACATGATTTTTAGATTTTCAGAACCGTTTGCCCGGTACAGACAATCAAAATGTGCCATAAAGCCAGCAAACAGGAAGTTGGGTCGTATCTCAGCAAATCTTTGATGGATTCACACCAAACTTGCTGCATGCACTCGGAACCCTGTTCTGAGGATTTCTAAAGTGTTTTATGGGTCATTTGACTGCTTGGCCACCTCATTGCTGCTTGCAGCTATATTTATTATTACGTTTCTTCTGTCATTGGAGTCTATGGCAGCCCCTAGAACCGTAAGGTAAAAAGTTGTGAAATTTGGCACACTCATTAAGCACAGTCCCTTCTTTATATTCACCAAGTTTCATGTCTCCCATTGGAGTACTCTAGCGCCACCAACTGGTCAAAGTTGGACTTGTGTTTACACACGTAACTTTTGAACCGTATGACCGATTTTCAAAAATGAGGTACCGTTGGATTCCCTGGATCGAGACGAGTTCAATGCACACCATGGCGTCAATTTCCGGTTATATAGATTTTCTGCCATTTTGAATTTTGTGAAAAAACGTTTTTTTGCTTCTCCTCCCTCAATTTTGGTAAAATCTTCCTCAGAATTTGCACACATCATCATCAGACCAACCCTCACAGAAGTTATCAAAGGATATTTGATTTTCAAAACCGTTTGTCCGGTACAGCCAATCAAAATCGGCAACAAAGCAACCAAACAGGAAGTTGAATTATATCTCAGCTAATCTTTGAGAAATCAACCCCAAACCTGGTGTGATGACTCGGAACCCTCTTCTGATGCTGTCCAATGAATTTGGTGTCATTTCATTACTGGGCTTGGCCGCAGGAAGCAGAAATGTGTTTAGGCCAATAACTGTTGATTTGTTTGCCTTTATTAAGTGATTCCTTTGTCTCATGGTATCTTGGGACGTCCCGTGTGTGACCCATCATCATTTGTGATAATAGCCGAATTGATGCGGCCGCCATTTTGAATTCATTGAAAAACGTTTTATCTCTACTCCTCCTACACATGTTGTCCAATCTTCACCAAATTTCGCAGAGATTATCTTCAGACCAAGCCTCACAAAGGCCATCACATGATTGTTAGATTTTCACAACCGTTTAGCCGGTACAGGCAATCAAAATGTGCAATTAAGACATCAAACAGGAATTTGGGTCGTATCTCAGCAAATCTTTGATGGATTCACACTAAACTTGGTGCATGCACTCGGAACCCTGTTTTGAGGATTTCTAAAGTGTTTTATGGGTCATTTGACTGCTTGGCCACCACATTGCTGCTTGCAGCTATATTTGGTGGCCAAGCCGCGAAGCGGCGAAGCCACATAAGTGATTCTAACTTTTCTTATTATTATTATTATTACACTTCTTCTGTCATTGGAGTCTATGGCAGCCCCTAGAACCGTATGGTAAAAAGTTGTGAAATTTGGCACACTCATTAAGCACAATCCCTTCTTTATATTCACCAAGTTTCATGTCTTCCATTGGAGCACTCTAGCGCCACCAACTGGTCAAAGTTGGACTTGTGTTTACATACGTAACTTTTGAACCGTATGACCGATTTTCAAAAATGAGGTACCGTTGGATTCCCTGGATCGAGACGAGTTCAACGCACACCATGGCGTCAATTTCCGGTTATATAGATTTTCTGCCATTTTGAATTTTGTGAAAACACGTTTTTTTGCTTCTCCTCCCTCAATTTTGGTCAAATCTTCCCTAGAATTGGCACACATCATCATCAGACCAACCCTCACAGAAATTATCAAAAGATATTTGATTTTAAAAACCGATTGTCCGGTACAGCCAATCAAAATCGGCAACAAAGCAACCCAACAGGAAGTTGGATCATATCTCAGCTAATCTTTAAGAAATCAACCCCAAACCTTGTGTGATGACTCGGAACCCTCTTCTGAGGCTGTCCAATGAATTTGGTGTCATGTCATTATTGGGC
The DNA here is from genome assembly GCF_021917145.1 of Hypomesus transpacificus. Taxonomy (NCBI): domain Eukaryota; kingdom Metazoa; phylum Chordata; class Actinopteri; order Osmeriformes; family Osmeridae; genus Hypomesus; species Hypomesus transpacificus. The sequence goes on from NW_025813855.1 coordinate 91,093, forward strand.
GTGGCCGCAGGAAGCAAAAATGTGTTTTGGCCAATAACTGTTGATTTTTTTGCTTTTATTAAGTGGTTCCTTTGTCTCATGATATGCTGGGACATCCCGTGTGTGATACACGATAACTTGTGATAATAGCAGAATTGATCCGGCCGCCATTTTGAATTCATTGAAAAATGTTTTTTCTCTACTCCTCCTACACATGTTGTCCAATCTTCACCAAATTTCGCAGAGATTATCTTCAGACCAAGCCTCACAAAGGCCATCACATGATTGTTTGATTTTCACAACCGTTTGCCCGGTACAGGCAATCAAAATGTACAATTAAGACATCAAACAGGAAGTTGCGTCGTATCTCAGCAAATCTTTGATGGATTCACACCAAACTTGCTGCATGCACTCGGAACCCTGTTCTGAGGATTTCCAAAGTGTTTTATGGGTCATTTAACTGCTTGGCCACCTCATTGCTGCTTGCAGCTATATTTATTATTGGTGGCCAAGCCGCGAAGCGGCGAAGCCACATAAGTGATTCTACCTTTTCTTATTATTATTATTATTACACTTCTTCTGTCATTGGAGTCTATGGCAGCCCCTAGAACCGTATCGTAAAAAGTTGTGAAATTTGGCACACTCATTAAGCACAGTCCCTTCTTTATATTCACCAAGTTTCATGTCTCCCATTGGAGCACTCTAGCGCCACCAACTGGTCAAAGTTGGACTTGTGTTTACACACGTAACTTTTGAACCGTATGACCGATTTTCAAAAATGAGGTACCGATGGATTCCCTGGATCGAGACGAGTTCAACGCACACCATGGCGTCAATTTCCGGTTATGTAGATTTTCTGCCATTTTGAATTTTGTGAAAAAACGTTTTTTTGCTTCTCCTCCCTCAATTTTTGTCAAATCTTCCCCAGAATTGGCACACATCATCATCGGACCAACCCTCACAGAAGTTATCAAAGGATATTTGATTTTCAAAACCGTTTGTCCGGTACAGCCAATCAAAATTGGCAACAAAGCAGCCAAACAGGAAGTGGAATTATACCTCAGCTAATCTTTGAGAAATCAACACCAAACTTGGTATGATAACTTGGAACCCTCTTTTGATGCTCTCCAATGAATTTAATGTCATTTCATTACTGGGCGTGGCCACAGGAAGCAGAAATGTGTTTAGGCCAATAACTGTTGATTTGTTTGCCTTTATTAAGTGATTCCTTTGTCTCATGGTATCTTGGGACGTCCCGTGTGTGACCCATCATCATTTGTGATAATAGCCGAATTAATGCGGCCGCCATTTTGAATTAATTGAAAAACGTTTTTTCTTTACTCCTCCTACACATGTTGTCCAATCTTCACCAAATTTGACAGATATTATCTTCAGACCAAGCCTCACAAAGGCCTTCACATGATTTTTAGATTTTCAGAACCGTTTGCCCGGTACAGACAATCAAAATGTGCCATAAAGCCAGCAAACAGGAAGTTGGGTCGTATCTCAGCAAATCTTTGATGGATTCACACCAAACTTGCTGCATGCACTCGGAACCCTGTTCTGAGGATTTCTAAAGTGTTTTATGGGTCATTTGACTGCTTGGCCACCTCATTGCTGCTTGCAGCTATATTTATTATTATGTTTCTTCTGTCATTGGAGTCTATGGCAGCCCCTAGAACCGTAAGGTAAAAAGTTGTGAAATTTGGCACACTCATTAAGCACAGTCCCTTCTTTATATTCACCAAGTTTCATGTCTCCCATTGGAGTACTCTAGCGCCACCAACTGGTCAAAGTTGGACTTGTGTTTACACACGTAACTTTTGAACCGTATGACCGATTTTCAAAAATGAGGTACTGTTGGATTCCCTGGATCGAGACGAGTTCAACGCACACCATGGCGTCAATTTCCGGTTATATAGATTTTCTGCCATTTTGAATTTTGTGAAAACACGTTTTTTTGCTTCTCCTCCCTCAATTTTGGTCAAATCTTCCCTAGAATTGGCACACATCATCATCAGACCAACCCTCACAGAAGTTATCAAAAGATATTTGATTTTAAAAACCGATTGTCCGGTACAGCCAATCAAAATCGGCAACAAAGCAACCCAACAGGAAGTTGGATCATATCTCAGCTAATCTTTAAGAAATCAACCCCAAACCTTGTGTGATGACTCGGAACCCTCTTCTGAGGCTGTCCAATGAATTTAATGTCATGTCATTATTGGGCGTGGCCGCAGGAAGCAAAAATGTGTTTTGGCCAATAACTGTTGATTTTTTTGCTTTTATTAAGTGGTTCCTTTGTCTCATGATATGCTGGGACATCCCGTGTGTGATACACGATAACTTGTGATAATAGCAGAATTGATCCGGCCGCCATTTTGAATTCATTGAAAAATGTTTTTTCTCTACTCCTCCTACACATGTTGTCCAATCTTCACCAAATTTCGCAGAGATTATCTTCAGACCAAGCCTCACAAAGGCCATCACATGATTGTTTGATTTTCACAACCGTTTGCCCGGTACAGGCAATCAAAATGTACAATTAAGACATCAAACAGGAAGTTGCGTCGTATCTCAGCAAATCTTTGATGGATTCACACCAAACTTGCTGCATGCACTCGGAACCCTGTTCTGAGGATTTCCAAAGTGTTTTATGGGTCATTTAACTGCTTGGCCACCTCATTGCTGCTTGCAGCTATATTTATTATTGGTGGCCAAGCCGCGAAGCGGCGAAGCCACATAAGTGATTCTACCTTTTCTTATTATTATTATTATTACACTTCTTCTGTCATTGGAGTCTATGGCAGCCCCTAGAACCGTATCGTAAAAAGTTGTGAAATTTGGCACACTCATTAAGCACAGTCCCTTCTTTATATTCACCAAGTTTCATGTCTCCCATTGGAGTAATCTAGCGCCACCAACTGGTCAAAGTTGGACTTGTGTTTACACACGTAACTTTTGAACCGTATGACCGATTTTCAAAAATGAGGGTACCGTTGGATTCCCTGGATTGAGACGAGTTCAACGCACACCATGGCGTCAATTTCCGGTTATATAGATTTTCTGCCATTTTGAATTTTGTGAAAAAACGTTTTTTTGCTTCTCCTCCCTCAATTTTTGTCAAATCTTCCCTAGAATTGGCATACATCATCATCAGACCAACCCTCACAGAAGATATCAAAGGATATTTGATTTTCAAAACCGTTTGTCCGGTACAGCCAATCAAAATCGGCAAAGAAGCAACCAAACAGGAAGTTGGATCATATCTCAGCTAATCTTTGAGAAATCAACCCCAAACCTGGTCTGATGACTCGGAACCCTCTTCTGATGCTGTCCAATGAATTTGGTGTCATTTCATTACTGGGCTTGGCCGCAGGAATTAGAAATGTGTTTAGGCCAATAACTGTTGATTTGTTTGCCTTTATTAAGTGATTCCTTTGTCTCATGGTATCTTGGGACGTCCCGTGTGTGACCCATCATCATTTGTGATAATAGCCGAATTAATGCGGCCGCCATTTTGAATTAATTGAAAAACGTTTATCTTTACTCCTCCTACACATGTTGTCCAATCTTCACCAAATTTCGCAGAGATTATCTTCAGACCAAGCCTCACAAAGGCCATCACATGATTGTTTGATTTTCACAACCGTTTAGCCGGTACAGGCAATCAAAATGTGCAATTAAGACAGCAAACAGGAAGTTGGGTCGTATCTCAGCCAATCTTTGATGGATTCACACCAAACTTGCTGCATGCACTCGGAACCCTGTTCTGAGGATTTCTAAAGTGTTTTATGGGTCATTTGACTGCTTGGCCACCACATCGCTGCTTGCAGCTATATTTATTATTATTATTACACTTCTTCTGTCATTGGAGTCCATGGCAGCCCCTAGAACCGTATGGTAAAAAGTTGTGAAATTTGGCACACTCGTTAAGCACAGTCCCCTCTTTATATTTGCCAAGTTTCATGTCTCCCATTGGATTACTCTAGCGCCACTAACTGGTCAAAGTTGGACTTGTGTTTACACACGTAACTTTTGAACCGTATGACCGATTTTCAAAAATGAGGTACCGTTGGATTCCCTGGATCGAGACGAGTTCAACGCACACCATTGCGTCAATTTCCGGTTTTATAGATTTTCTGCCATTTTGAATTTTGTGAAAAAACCTTTTTTTGCTTCTCCTCCCTCAATTTTTGTCAAATCTTCCCCAGAATTGGCACACATCATCATCAGACCAACCCTCACAGAAGTTATCAAAGGATATTTGATTTTCAAAACCGTTTGTCCGGTACAGCCAATCAAAATTGGCAACAAAGCAACCAAACAGGAAGTTGGATCATATCTCAGCTAATCTTTAAGAAATCAACCCCAAACCTGGTGTGATGACTCGGAACCCTCTTCTGAGGCTGTCCAATGAATTTGGTGTCATGTCATTACTGGGCGTGGCCGCAGGAAGCAAAAATGTGTTTTGGCCAATAACTGTTGATTTATTTGCCTTTATTAAGTGATTCCTTTGTTTCATAATATCTTGGGACGTCCCGTGTGTGACCCATCATCATTTGTGATAATAGCCGAATTGATGCGGCCGCCATTTTGAATTCATTGGAAAACGTTTTATCTCTACTCCTCCTACACATGTTGTCCAATCTTCACCAAATTTCGCAGAGATTATCTTCAGACCAAGCCTCACAAAGGCCATCACATGATTGTTAGATTTTAACAACCGTTTAGCCGGTACAGGCAATCAAAATGTGCAATTAAGACATCAAACAGGAATTTGGGTTGTATCTCAGCAAATCTTTGATGGATTCACACTAAACTTGCTGCATGCACTCGGAACCCTGTTCTGAGGATTTCTAAAGTGTTTTATGGGTCATTTGACTGCTTGGCCACCACATTGCTGCTTGCAGCTACAGTGCCCTCCAAAAGTATTGGAACAGTGAGGCCAATTCCTTTATTTTTGCTGTAGACTGAAAACATTTGGGCTTGACATCAAACGATGAATGTGAAACCAGAGATCAACGTTTCAGCTTTTATTTCCAGGTATTTACATCAGGATCTGATGCACAAATTAGAAAATATCACCTTTTTGTTCGAACCCACCCATTTGTCACGTGAGCAAAAGTATTGGAACATGTGACTGACAGGTGTGTTTTGTTGCCCAGGTGTGTCCTATTACATACATTATTCAATCAATAAATACCACTGAATGTCTACACTCAGGTTCAGATTGGGTAAGATAGGTTTTGTCTATGCAGACTGTATTCAGAGGTGAAAACAACATGAAAACCAGAGCGCTGTCTTTGGGTGAAAAACAAGCAATTGTGAGTCTTAGAGAAGATGGAAAATCAATCAGAGCCATTGCAGAAACATTGGCCATAGCCAGTACAACCATTTGGAATGTCCTGAAGAAGAAGAAAACTACTGGTGTACTAAGTAACAGACGTCGAACAGGTAGACCAAGGAAAACATCAGCAGTTGATGACAGAAACATTGTAAGAGCTGTAAAGAAAGACCCTAAAACAACTGTTAGTGAGATCAGCAACAACCTCCAGATGGCAGGAGTGAAGGTATCACTATCTACTGTTCGCAGAAGACTTCATGAACAAAAGTACAAGGGCTACACCAGAAGATGCAAACCACTCATTAGCAAGAAGAATAGGAAGGCCAGGCTGGAATTTGCCAAAAAGTACAGAGATGAACCTCAAAAATTCTGGGACAAAGTTTTATTGACTGATGAGACAAAGATTAACTTTTACCAAAGTGATGGAAAGGCTAAAGTTTGGAGAAAGAAAGGAACTGCTCATGATCCCAAACACACAAGCTCATCTGTGAAACACGGTGGAGGTAATGTCATGGCTTGGGCTTGCATGGCTTCTTCTGGGACGGGCTCATTAATCTTCATTGAGGATTTAACACATGATGGCAGCAGCAAAATTAACTCGGAAGTCTACAGAAACATTTTGTCTGCCAATTTAAGGAAAGATGCAACCAAACTGATTGGCAGAGCCTTCATCATGCAGCAAGATAACGACCCAAAACACACTGCCAAAACAACAAAGGAGTTCATCAGGGGCAAGAAATGGAAGGTATTAGACTGGCCAAGTCAATCTCCAGACTTAAACCCTATAGAGCATGCATTTTACCTGCTTAAGAGGAGACTGAAGGGAGGAACCCCACAAAACAAACAACAACTGAAAGAGGCTGCAGTGAAAGCCTGGGAAAGCATCAAAAAAGGAAGAATGCAAAAGTTTGGTGACGTCAATGGGTCACAGACTTGCTGCAGTTATTGAAAGCAAAGGATTTGCAACTAAATATTAAGTCTTATTCACTTAAATATGTTTTAAGTATATCTGTTCCAATACTTTTGCTCACATGACAAATGGGTGGATTCAAACAAAATGTGATATTTTCTTAGTTGTGCATCAGATCCTGATGTAAATACCTGGAAATAAAAGCTGAAACGTTGATCTCTGGTCTCACGTTCATTATTTGATGTCAAGCCCAAATGTTTTCAGTCTACAGCAAAAATAAAGGAATTCGCCTCACTGTTCCAATACTTTTGGAGGGCACTGTATATTTGGTGGCCAAGCCGCGAAGCGGCGAAGCCACATAAGTGATTCTACCTTTTCTTCTTCTTATTATTATTATTATTACGCTTCTTCTGTCATTGGAGTCTATGGCAGCCCCTAGAACCGTATGGTAAAAAGTTGTGAAATTTGGCACACTCATTAAGCACAGTCCCTTCTTTATATTCACCAAGTTTCATGTCTCCCATTGGAGTAATCTAGCGCCACCAACTGGTCAAAGTTGGACTTGTGTTTACACACGTAACTTTTGAACCGTATGACCGATTTTCAAAAATGAGGTACCGTTGGATTCCCTGGATTGAGACGAGTTCAACGCACACCATGGCGTCAATTTCCGGTTATATAGATTTTCTGCCATTTTGAATTTTGTGAAAAAACGTTTTTTTGCTTCTCCTCCCTCAATTTTTGTCAAATCTTCCCTAGAATTGGCATACATCATCATCAGACCAACCCTCACAGAAGATATCAAAGGATATTTGATTTTCAAAACCGTTTGTCCGGTACAGCCAATCAAAATCGGCAAAGAAGCAACCAAACAGGAAGTTGAATTATATCTCAGCTAATCTTTGAGAAATCAACCCCAAACCTGGTCTGATGACTCGGAACCCTCTTCTGATGCTGTCCAATGAATTTGGTGTCATTTCATTACTGGGCTTGGCCGCAGGAATTAGAAATGTGTTTAGGCCAATAACTGTTGATTTGTTTGCCTTTATTAAGTGATTCCTTTGTCTCATGGTATCTTGGGACGTCCCGTGTGTGACCCATCATCATTTGTGATAATAGCCGAATTAATGCGGCCGCCATTTTGAATTAATTGAAAAACGTTTATCTTTACTCCTCCTACACATGTTGTCCAATCTTCACCAAATTTCGCAGAGATTATCTTCAGACCAAGCCTCACAAAGGCCATCACATGATTGTTTGATTTTCACAACCGTTTAGCCGGTACAGGCAATCAAAATGTGCAATTAAGACAGCAAACAGGAAGTTGGGTCGTATCTCAGCCAATCTTTGATGGATTCACACCAAACTTGCTGCATGCACTCGGAACCCTGTTCTGAGGATTTCTAAAGTGTTTATGGGTCATTTGACTGCTTGGCCACCACATCGCTGCTTGCAGCTATATTTATTATTATTATTACACTTCTTCTGTCATTGGAGTCCATGGCAGCCCCTAGAACCGTATGGTAAAAAGTTGTGAAATTTGGCACACTCGTTAAGCACAGTCCCCTCTTTATATTTGCCAAGTTTCATGTCTCCCATTGGATTACTCTAGCGCCACTAACTGGTCAAAGTTGGACTTGTGTTTACACACGTAACTTTTGAACCGTATGACCGATTTTCAAAAATGAGGTACCGTTGGATTCCCTGGATCGAGACGAGTTCAACGCACACCATTGCGTCAATTTCCGGTTTTATAGATTTTCTGCCATTTTGAATTTTGTGAAAAAACCTTTTTTTGCTTCTCCTCCCTCAATTTTTGTCAAATCTTCCCCAGAATTGGCACACATCATCATCAGACCAACCCTCACAGAAGTTATCAAAGGATATTTGATTTTCAAAAACCGTTTGTCCGGTACAGCCAATCAAAATTGGC
>NW_025813856.1:0-95000 GCF_021917145.1 Hypomesus transpacificus
ATAGCCAGTACAACCATTTGGAATGTCCTGAAGAAGAAGAAAACTACTGGTGTACTAAGTAACAGACGTCGAACAGGTAGACCAAGGAAAACATCAGCAGTTGATGACAGAAACATTGTGAGAGCTGTAAAGAAAGACCCTAAAACAACTGTTAGTGAGATCAGCAACAACCTCCAGATGGCAGGAGTGAAGGTATCACTATCTACTGTTCGCAGAAGACTTCATGAACAAAAGTACAAGGGCTACACCAGAAGATGCAAACCACTCATTAGCAAGAAGAATAGGAAGGCCAGGCTGGAATTTGCCAAAAAGTACAGAGATGAACCTCAAAAATTCTGGGACAAAGTTTTATGGACTGATGAGACAAAGATTAACTTTTACCAAAGTGATGGAAAGGCTAAAGTTTGGAGAAAGAAAGGAACTGCTCATGATCCCAAACACACAAGCTCATCTGTGAAACACGGTGGAGGTAATGTCATGGCTTGGGCTTGCATGGCTTCTTCTAGGACGGGCTCATTAATCTTCATTGAGGATGTAACACATGATGGCAGCAGCAAAATGAACTCGGAAGTCTACAGAAACATTTTGTCTGCCAATTTAAGGAAAGATGCAACCAAACTGATTGGCAGAGCCTTCATCATGCAGCAAGATAACGACCCAAAACACACTGCCAAAACAACAAAGGAGTTCATCAGGGGCAAGAAATGGAAGGTATTAGACTGGCCAAGTCAATCTCCAGACTTAAACCCTATAGAGCATGCATTTTACCTGCTTAAGAGGAGACTGAAGGGAGGAACCCCACAAAACAAACAACAACTGAAAGAGGCTGCAGTGAAAGCCTGGGAAAGCATCAAAAAGGAAGAATGCAAAAGTTTTGGTGACGTCAATGGGTCACAGACTTGCTGCAGTTATTGAAAGCAAAGGATTTGCAACTAAATATTAAGTCTTATTCACTTAAATATGTTTTAAGTATATCTGTTCCAATACTTTTTGCTCACATGACAAATGGGTGGATTCAAACAAAATGTGATATTTTCTTAGTTGTGCATCAGATCCTGATGTAAATACCTGGAAATAAAAGCTGAAACGTTGATCTCTGGTCTCACGTTCATTATTTGATGTCAAGCCCAAATGTTTTCAGTCTACAGCAAAAATAAAGGAATTCGCCTCACTGTTCCAATACTTTTGGAGGGCACTGTATATGCACACACATATACACATAGCCTTCTACACACAAGAAAACTACTTATCATCCTCCCCGCCTCCTCCACTTCCCCCCCCGCCCAGACCCTGAAGAACGCCTGGCTCCTGAGGAACACGACCTCTGCAGACCCCGGGGTTCTGGTCCTGGTGGGCTGTGGAACCCTCTCCAGCACCTGCGGCCAGCTGGCCTCCTATCCTCTGGCCCTCATCAGGACCCGCATGCAGGCCCAGGGTGTGTGTCTCTCTGTGTGTGTGTCTCTCTGTGTGTGTGTCTCTGTGTGTGTTTGTCTCTGTGTGTGTGTCTCTGTGTGTGTGTGTCTCTGTGTGTGTGTGTCTCTGTGTGTGTCTCTGTGTGCGTGTTTGTGAGGGGTGCTAAATGGGAAAGGTGTGATTAAGGACTGATTCTGTGATACATTTTTCTGACTCTGTTCTTGGTCCCATTCAACTTCTTCTTCCCTCCTCCCCACCCCGCTACACCCAACCACATCTCCCTCCCTCCTTCCCTCCCTCCCTCCCTCCCCCTCCCTCCCTCCCTCCCTCCCTCCCTCCCTCCCTCCCTCCCTCCCTCCTTCCCTCCCTCATTCCCCTCCCTCCCTCCCCTCAGCCACAGTGAAGGGCGCCCCCCAGCTCTCCATGCTGGGCTTGTTCCGGAACATCGTGACCCAGGAGGGCGTGGCCCGGCCTCTACCGAGGCATAGCGCCCAACTTCCTGAAAGTCATCCCTGCCGTCAGCATCTCCTACGTGGTCTACGAGCACATGAGGAAGGTCCTGGGTGGTGGAGGGGGTGAGGGGGAGGTGAGGGAGGGAGGAAAGGGAATGGGGGAAGGGAGGTGAGGGGGGGGGGTGAGGTGGAGGTGAGGGAGGGAGGAAAGGGAATGGGGGGAGGGGAGGTGAGGGGGGGGGGTGAGGTGGAGGTGAGGGAGGGAGGAAAGGGGGAGGGGAGGTGAGGGGGTGAGGTGGAGGTGAGGGAGGGAGGAAAGGGAATGGGGGAGGGGAGGTGAGGTGGAGGTGAGGTGGAGGTGAGGTGGAGGTGAGGGAGGGAGGAAAGGGAATGGGGGAGGGGAGGTGAGGGGGGGGGGTGAGGTGGAGGTGAGGGAGGGAGGAAGGAAAGGGAATGGGGGAGGGGAGGTGGAGGTGAGGTGGAGGTGAGGTGGAGGTGAGGTGGAGGTGAGGTGGAGATGAGGGAGGAAAGGGAATGGGGGAGGGGAGGTGAGGGGGGTACATAAGGAATGTCCATGGGGTATAAGGGGAGGATGGAGGTGAGAGAAGAGAGGATGGAGATAACCGGAAAAGAAACACCTGCAGTTTCAACATTGTGGTGGCATGCTGTCTTGGAGGTGGTGGAGGGGGTGGTGGAGGGGGTGGTGGAGGAAGAGGTGGAGGGCATGAGATGAAGGAGCGAGCCAGACCTGCCACAGACTCCTGCTAAAACTCCCCATCAAACTCTGTGTGCGTGCCAGGCGTTGCCGTGACGAGTGGCGTGACTTCTGTACGTTGCATGAGCAGCATGCAGAGGAGTGTGATCAGTGTTGTGACCAGCCAGCGACCGTAACACGCTACCGCCCGTGTCCTTCACATGTCCTACATGGGCTGTCCGAGGAGAACCTGCTTGTCCCTGTGTGCTGACTAACTCACCTGCGCCCCGTGAGACTTCCCCTGTGTGCTGGAGAACTGTCTTTTTACATCCCGTACTAAGAAAAGACGACTGTGGAGAGGATTTCTTGTTTTGTTTTAAAGTCCGGCCCTCCCCTTCCAATACAACTTTAGGTGGAGCATTGAGGTAGCCCTGGAGTAGAACAGGGCTTAACCGTCTCCTGCTGTTCTCTGGGACGAGGAGCTTGCACCCAACGTGATCCCAGGGGAAGCACAGAATCACAGAACCACAGAATCATGGAATCATCGTATTATGGAAGTGTCCAGAGTTCTAGTTAAGTTCTGCAATGAGAATTGGACAAACGCCAGCAGGAAAGATTCACTGATGAGGAGGAGGATAAAGAGTTGGGTTGGCAGACCCCGTTTTCTGTTACCTGGAGAAAAATAAATAAAAAACATATTAAGGTATATTTTAGAATTTTTAATATCACAGGACAAAGGGGTATGATGATAAAGTATTAAAACCATTCAATGTCACATATCCGTTGTTGCCTAAGACATTCAAAGAGCAAAGGGTCCAGATTCAAACTATAAATCGTATTTATTAAACTGTTATTTTACCTCAAGTTAAAGTAGTAGTGCAAGTGTTTTAGTACTGGACTTCTCTCAGCATGATTTGGAGATTAAATATTTTTTTAATCCAAAAACAGGACTGAGGCACACGCTGCAGATCTTGACAAATGCATGGTTGGATGTATTTATCCTGAGTAGCCAATCCCAGGGCTCAGCTCTGCTGATGTCATGACAATGATGTCATGGCCAAGAAATGGAATTCCATTGCATATGTATGAGTCTGTGTCGTGTGTTAGAAAGAGAGACTGTGTGTGAGTCTGTAATTGAGAGGAAGTACACTATTGTACGGAAAAGTTTTGTTCAACCACAGGCCTAAACTGCCCTCGTTATTTCAATGTAGTTGTTTTTTCAGACAACTTCAGTGTTAGTGTATCAGATAAAGGAATGTGCGTGTTGTATGAAATTATATTCTATATGCAGAGTGACTCTGCACGTTGACTGGATGTGTGTGTTTAAGAATTAAATGAGACCCTCAATAGTATGTTTCTGTTCAATTATGGGATTTTATGCAAATGAAGGTGTGTTAGTGGTGCCTTGAAATAAAAATGCTAAAATATGAAAATAACATTTGCTGTCTGGTCAGTTTTTTTCAATAACTTTATACAAGTGTAAGTTTCTAAAATAAACACAATGAATTCATACAGAAAAGGAAAAGATCGTTTGCAACGAGGTCCCGGCAGTTGCACAGTGCACCACAAGAGGTTTAAAACGAGAGTCCCGTAACGTAAGCGTCCATTCTACAACAACAAAAAAATGATCTCCCAATCGGATTGGATTCTTAAATAGCGCCCATCTCATGATTGGCCAAAAACGAGCTGTCGATCAACAAACCCCGTTGACTCCTGCCTGCGCGGAAATAAACCAATAATAGGCATTACTTTAATTGGTTCAGCCTCCGTCACTGCTCGGGATTGGTTACTTCAGAAGAGAGAAGCTTTCCAGCGTGTTTGATTTCCACCTCCTCTGCCATCCACGTCCTTGCCTTTCTTGTCTTCCCGCTCCTGCGCAACTCGACCGGGCCCAAATACTACTTCGATCCCCGTGTGTGTGAGCGTGAATCCCCCTCAACAGTGTGAATAGTATGTCGGAATACGGCGCGGTGCCGTCCAACGGGACCGGAGCTGGTGCCGGGGGAAAGAAAGATGCATTTGCAGACGCCGTGGAGCGAGCTAGACAGGTGAGAAACGGGAAAATGCGGAGCCCGATACTGAATGAAGTCTGCTAACTAGCTAGCTTATGCTAGCCTGTGAAGCTGCAACGAGGCCATCAATGGACCGGCGTGGTATGCGTAGCGGGCAGTTTACAGACAGTGTGGAATGGTGGCAAGCTAATTGTAGTAATTATGCTGTCCTCATAGCCCACTGAATTAGCTAGCGGGTGAGGATACACATGCATGTGTAATACATTGTTTACCTTCATAGCCCCAAAATTATTTAGCCTAAGCTATTGTAATTTAGCTAGCTAGCCTTAACATAGAGCTAGCTAGCTAAATGGGTTGCAAGCTAGCTAGCACTAGCTAGCCACATAGGCTCATGTGTTGCTAGCTAGCTCCCTCGCTTACTACCAGTGCAAGCCAAGTAGTCGAATAAGTAATTTGTCGAACAAGTTGCCTTAGTTGACGACGTCTGTACGGACCTAGCTTTCTACCAAGTTTTTAGCATTGCACGTGGTTTACAAAGTTTACAAGCTACCGATTCTGGCTAATTTACCAATACATTTCCAATCCGCTACCAATTGAGCGGCGCTAGTTCGCTAGCTTACGTTCCTAGCAGGGTTCATGAGGACAGCGTGACGCTGACTTAAGTCATCAGGTCAATGTCTTTAGACAGTGGGTAATGCTACTTCTCTTAACACTACCGTGGCTTTGAACTCTTGAACCGTCTCAAGATTAGCTAGTGCTAATCCTCAGACGGCTAGGTAACAGTAGGATGGCAAGCTAACGTAAACAAGCCAACTGTGTGTGAGAGAACTTACTTTGAAGGGTAAACGTTGTCCGACTTAAAACCCAAGTTGAATAGCAGTTTTGAAAGTAGCCAGCCAGGTGGTTTGAAACAAAAAACCCTGGCGACCCACATCCTTACCCCGTACCATGTTGCTGTCCTCCAGATTGCCGCTAAAATAGGGGGAGAGGCAGGTACCCCAATGAGCAACAACGGTGGAGCAGAGAGTTACTCATTCGCAGGACAGAAACGCTCTTTAGAAGATGGAGGTACGCAGTCTTACACACACACACACACACACACACTGAATATCCCAATCCTGAGGTAAACATGCTCTGACGGATCTAACTTGCATTACTCTCTTTTTCATTAGACCAACCAGATGCAAAGAAGATGGCATCCCATGGTGACAGAGATTCAGGCAGTGCTCTGTGTATGTTTATCTAAGCATCGCTCTCGCACGCTCGCTCTCACTCACTCATTCTCTTTATCATTCACACTGTAATCGATTATTCTTGCCTGTTCTAGCTATCGGAGCTCAGCTGGCTGCCCTGTCCCAGCAGAGGTAAGGATGGAGGCAGTCTCGGTCTCGTAGTCGTCTGATGTTGGTAACACTGGATTAGGGTTTCACCAATGTCCTCCATCCTCTTGTTTCTCCTCTCCATCCTTTCGTTTCTCCTCTCCTCCTGCAGTGTCAGACCCTCCACCATGACGGAAGACTACAGAGTGCCCGATGGCATGGTTGGTCTAAGTGAGTACACACGTGCACCCTTTCACACGCACGTACGCCTGCACATGCTCACATACACTTACGCTCACAGTCGCCTCCAACTGCACACGTTGTCTAGAGCAGTGGTTCTCAACCCTGTCCTCAGGGAACCCCTGTCCTGCATGTTTTAGATGTTTCCCTGCTCCAACACACCTGATTCAAATAAACGGGTTGTTATCTAGCTCTGTAGAAGCCTGGTCACGAACATGCATTTGAATCAGGTGTGTTGGAGACAAGAAACATCTAAAACATGCAGGACGGGTTCCCTGAGGACCAGGGTTGAGAACCACTGCTCTAGAGGAAACGTGCCTTCTCACAAACTCTCACACACACTCGGCCCTCCAACCACGGGGCAGGAACACCCCCCATTGGTCAGCAGTACAAGACTAGAGATCTCTCTGTCTTCTCTCCTCCGCAGTCATTGGTCGAGGCGGGGAACAGATCAACAAGATCCAGCAGGACTCTGGCTGCAAGGTCCAGATTGCTCCAGGTGAGCTAGGTGATCTACCTCGGTTCTCTACCTCTCACCCTCAACTTGACCAAGCTGCAGATGGTTTTGGATTGACGTTGGTGTTTGCCTGTGTCTGTTTCCCCTTTGTGTGTGTGTGTGTGTGTGTGTGTGTACCTGGCTGTGTGTATGTTTCTAGACAGTGGTGGTCTTCCAGAGAGGAGTGTGTCACTAACAGGATCACCAGACGCCATACAGTAGGTTCCACTTTCACTCTGTTTACTGTAATAGTTATAATACTTCCTTTGTTTGCTATTAAATGTCCATACCCTCCCTCCCTCAGGAAAGCTAAGATGTTTCTGGATGAGATTGTGTCACGGGGGCGTGGCACCCCGCCCTCTTTCCATGAGTCGTCCAATGGGCAGGCAGGATCCATGCAGGAAATGATGATCCCTGCTGGAAAGGCTGGCCTCATCATCGGCAAGGGAGGAGAGACCATCAAACAGCTACAGGTAACACACACACAGGAGGAGAGACCATCAAACAGCTACAGGTAACACACACACAGGAGGAGAGACCATCAAACAGCTACAGGTAACACACACACAGGAGGAGAGACCATCTGTTGCTTCTGTAATCCAGGGAGGAAATGGTGCATCTACTACAAGTAGGTCTCCCCAAAAGTCACTGTCACCCTCCCTCCTATCAGGAGAGGGCTGGTGTCAAGATGATCCTGATCCAAGATGGCTCCCAGCCTCCCAACATGGATAAACCTCTACGCATCATAGGAGACCCCTACAAAGTTCAGGTACACACGCACACACACACACACAAACTGGTGCTTTACTATGCTTAGTCCCAGGGGTGCACTGGATAACCTCTCTCTCTCTAGCAAGCAAAGGAGCTGGTGAATGAGATCCTCCGAGAGAGGGACAACCCCAACTTTGGAGAGCGTGGAGAGTACGGGGGTCGTATGGGAGGGGGAGGAGGAGCAGGAGGCGCAGCAGGAGGAGGAGGAGGAGGGATGGACGTGAGTACTGGAGATCTGCTTAGGAGCGTCAAGAGACGGGCCTGGACCAGGGAGAGTGCTGATCAGCATTGTGTGTTTTAATTGGTCAGGTCGCCGTTCCGCGCCACTCTGTGGGTGTGGTGATTGGTCGAAACGGGGAGATGATCAAGAAGATTCAGAACGACGCTGGAGTCAGAATACAGTTCAAACCTGGTGAGCTCTCTCTCTCTGTCTTTCTCTGTCTCTCTCTTTCTCTGTCTCTCTCTTTCTGTCTCCGTCTGTCGCTCTCTGTTTGACTATAAAAAGCGGGCTCACCTTTTTTCTAAAGAGTTTCTCCCCCCTCCTATTTCCTGTCTGTCGCCGTGCCGACCAGACGACGGCGACGGCCCTGATAAGATCGCCCACATCATGGGTCCTCCAGACCGCTGTGAACACGCCTCCTCCATCATCAACGAGCTGCTGCAGAGCATCCGTGTTCGGGAGGAGGGGGGCCAGGGGGTAGGTACCGGGGGGAGGAGGTACCTGGGGGAGAGGGGCAGGGGGGAGGAGGGGGTAGCTACCTGGGGGAGGGAGAGGGGGGCAGGTGGGGGTAGGTACCTGGGGGAGGGAGAGGGGGGCAGGTGGGGGTAGGTACCTGGGGGAGGGAGGAGGGGGCCAGGGGGTAGGTACCTGGGGAGGGAGAGGTGGGCAGGTGGGGGTAGGTACCTGGGGGAGGGAGGAGGGGGCCAGGGGGTAGGTACTGGGGGGAGGAGGTACCTGGGGGAGGGGGGCAGGGGGGAAGAGGGGGTAGCTACCTGGGGGAGGGGGAGGGGGGCAGGTTGGGGTAGGTACCTGGGGGAGGGGGCCAGGGGGTAGGTACCTGGGGGAGGGGGGCAGGGGGGGGGAGGAGGGAGGTACCGGGGGAAGGGGGGCAGGGGGTAGGTACCTGGGGGAAGGGGGCAAGGGGTAGGTACCTGGGGGAGGGGGCAGGAGGGGGGCAGGAGGGTCAGGTATCTGGTATTGGACTGACTTGAACATTGCTTATTTATGTGTCCCCTCCCTTCATAGGGCCCCCCAGGTCCTCCAGGAACAGGCATGTCGCCAGGGCGGGGCCGGGGGCGGGCCCAAGGGAACTGGGGTCCTCCAGGAGGTGAGGTGACCTTCTCCATCCCCGCCCACAAATGCGGCCTGGTGATTGGCCGGGGAGGGGAGAACGTCAAGTCCATCAACCAGCAGACGGGGGCGTTTGTGGAGATCTCCCGCCAGCCCCCGCCCAACGGGGACCCCAACTTCAAGCTGTTCACCATCCGGGGTTCCCCCCAACAGATCGACCACGCCAAGCAGATGATCGAGGACAAGATCGAGGTAGGGGCACACACATACACACATGCACAGACCAGGTCTACCAATCATATATTGACTACACCCCTTCTCTCTCCCTCTCTCTCTCTGCCTGTACCCTCCCTCTAACTCCTCCCCCTCCCCGGCTCCTCCTCTTCCCAGGCTCCTCTGTGTCCGGTGGGGGGAGGTCCTGGTGGCCCAGGTCCTGCCGGCCCCATGGGGCCCTATAACCCCAACCCTTACAACACGGGGCCCCCTGGTGGCCCTCCACAGTAAGTACACCTTCCTGTCACTCCCTTTCCCCCCTCTCTTGCTCAGTCTCTCTCTCTCGTTAGCTCAGTCTCTCTCTCTCGTTAGCTCAGTCTCTCTGTGTCTCTCGTTAGCTCAGTCTCTCACTGTGTCTCTCGTTAGCTCAGTCTCTCTCTGTGTCTCTCGTTAGCTCAGTCTCTCTCTGTGTCTCTCGTTAGCTCAGTCTCTCACTGTGTCTCTCGTTAGCTCAGTCTCTCTCGTTAGCTCAGTCTCGCTCAGTCTTTCCCCACAATCATGGTCCAGATCTTTTTATCAGGCATCTTCTAACTAGTCGTATGTCATGTTCAGCCAGAGTGCTAGACCGTAAGATTCACCCCCTCCCTCCTCCACAGCGGTGGCCCCCCAGGTGGCCAGTACGCCCCCCAGGGATGGGGCAACACCTACCAGCAGTGGCAGGCTCCAGGACCTCACGACCCCAGTAAGTGCGCACACACACACACACACACTCTCACACAGTCTTTGCCCCAAAGTGTTTACCCCCTCCCCTCCCCCCTCAGACAAGGCAGCAGCGGACCCCAACGCAGCCTGGGCAGCCTACTACGCGCAGTACTACCAGCAGCAGCCAGGGGGCGCCATGGGGGCTCAGGCCCCTGGGGCTCCAGGGGCCGGAGGTGCGGCGGGCCCGGGGGCAGGGGACCCCAGCCAGGGCCAGGGGCACGCCCCCGGGGGCCAGCCTGACTACACCAAGGCCTGGGAGGAGTACTACAAGAAGATGGGCATGGGTACACACACGCATGTTTTCTACAACCATGCTCACCCGATTCCAGACTAGTCCTGGACGAGCTGGCCTTAGCACGAAGTAGCATGCTAAGAAATGTTAGCATGACGTAGCATCCTAAGAAATGTTAGCACTAAGTAGCATGCTAAGTTATGTTAGCATGACTTAGCATACTAAGAAATGTTAGCATGACGTAGCATGCTAAGGCATCTTAGCTCACAGACTGTAGCCCCCGGGGATATCCTTGACGAGCTCTCTTGACATTTATCTCTAATGTGCTTTCTCCCTCCCTGCGTACTCGCGCACCTCTTCCCCCCTCCCCCTCCAGCTCAGGGTGGGGCAGCCCCTGCAGCAGCCCCAGCCCCAGCCCCAGCAGGGGGCGCAGCTCCAGCAGGGGGCCAGCAGGACTACAGTGCTGCCTGGGCAGAGTACTACAGACAGCAGGCTGCTTATTACGGCCAGCCTGGCCAGCCTGGAGCTCCACAGCAGGGGCAACAGGTGGGGAACACACACACACACACACGAACACACACACACACACACACGCTGGAACACACACACACACATATGCTGGAACACACACAGGGACACACACACGTGCATAATGCGCATTATATATCAAAAGGTGTATTAATCAACTCTTCCCTGTTCTTTCTCTCTTCTCCTCCAGGCCCAGTGAAGAGATTGTTCTGCTGATTAAGGAAACATCCTCCCAGAGACTTGTCCTCTCCTCCTTCCTGACCAGAACACCTCTCTGGATGTTTCTCTCTGGACTTTTTAAATACTTTTTGTTTTTTCATGAGTCTCTGTCTCTCTCTCTCTCTGTGGTTTTGATCAAAACTAAACGTATCCTTCATTGTCTTTCCTCCCCCAGCCACTCCATCCTTTCACCTCGACTCCTTCTCCCGTTATCCCCCTTTTTTTGGTAAAAAAAAATACAAAAAAGAGAAAAAAAAAGATACAAAACAACAAAAACGTCTGAATATTTACTATTTTACTGATGAAATTAAATGACTAGCCCCCCCCCCCCCCGCCCCCTCCAGTGTTCTTGGAGAGGGCAAGAAAGGATAGAAAGTTCCAGATCACTGCTGTCTGCATCTGTATGATAATACATGCACTTCACCTAGTACCCTTGTTTCTATTGTGTTTCCTGAAGGGAGAAACTTCAACTCCATCTGTCAGAACTTTAATTACTAATATTGAGGATCAGTATGGAAGAAATGATTTTTTTATTTTGCAAGCGAACTGATTTTTTGTTGTTGTTGCTTTTTAGACTTGTTTTCCCCCATTTGTTTTGGTTTTTAATCTCTAGTCCTGTTAATACATTCCCAGTGTTGAAGTAGCTGATATTCCCACCTTAAAATTGTATTTGATTGTATATCATTTCATTTTCTTTTAGTATGAAGAGGGTGTTTGCCAGGGGTGTGTGTGAGAGACTGGGCTTACTGTCTATGATGGTACAGTGTGTGTGTGTGTGTGTGTCATGTTGGCGCTGTGGGTCTGGCAGTAGCAGACCTGCTTCGACCCCTCCTCCTCCTCCTTCCCTCTACTGACGAACGCATGTCAGAAAAGCCTTTGTTGTTCCAAGTCAAGTTGTCTGCTTTTTTTTCTTTTTTTTACTTTTTACTGCTTGTTTTTAAAAACTTCACAATAAAAACTATGAAGAAATGTTTGGTTGCTGTGCTTTGCTCACTACTGGCACCACAGTTAAAGGCAGCTGTCTAGCTAGTGTTAATGAGATCTGCAATTTCTGGATGAGAATCTGTCCTTTGGATGTAAAATATTTGTGTATTTCATTTAGCAAACTCATTCACCCAAAACTTTGATCCCCCAAAATATTTGTATTGACGAAAACATAGATTGCAACATAATGGGGAAAAAACACGCATAAAAAAAACTAATAAAAAGTAGCCTCATTAAAGATGATCACAGACTATGATTCAATGTTTTCAACTTTCATTTATTGATTTGTGCTAAAATAGTCCCAGTTGAACAATTCCTGATTAATTGGCAATACTTGCCTAGTTTATCACATGCAAAGACATTTCCCATTATTCCCCGGCACAAAATTACTTGTCATAGAATTCAGCCATTCACTGAGCACATGAAAACCTATCCCCAACCCAATATAAAGGTGGCAGTTGATTGTATTAAATCATATTACTCTTATATATTACTGTAGAGTGAATCATCACCAAAAGACAAGAGTTTGGGCTGGTTGCCATAGGGATGGTCTGAGGGAGGTGTGACTTCATCAGCTCACTCCAGACTCTGGGCCACTGGAGGTCAGAGGTCATGGACAAACACAATGTTACCAGGGAGACCGTTATTATGACCATATCAGGAGTCATTATGGCTGTGGTTTATACTCACAGGTGATTGGTCCGATGGTGACGGGCTTGAGGGGTACGAGTTCGTCGACAGAGCGGACAGACCTTCCTGAACACATCTGTGGAGAGACACCAGGGAGTCAGAGAGACCAGGGAGTCAGACAGACCAGAAAGACCAGAGAGTGAGAGACCAGAGGGAATGAGAGAATGAGAAAGTCCAGAGAATTAGAGAGACCAGGGAGTCAGAGAGTCCAGGGAGTCAGAGAGACCAGAGTCAGAGAGACCAGAGTCAGAGAGACCAGAGAGTCAGAGAGACCAGAGTCAGAGAGACCAGAGAGTCAGAGAGTCAGAGAGACCAGAGAGTCAGAGAGACCAGGGAGTCAGAGAGACCAGAGAGTCAGAGAGTCAGAGAGACCAGAGAGTCAGAGAGACCAGGGAGTCAGAGAGACCAGAGTCAGAGAGACCAGAGTCAGAGAGACCAGAGAGTCAGAGAGACCAGAGAGTCAGAGAGTCCAGGGAGTCAGAGAGACCAGAGTCAGAGAGACCAGAGAGTCAAAGAGTCAGAGAGACCAGAGAGTCAGAGAGACCAGGGAGTCAGAGAGACCAGAGAGTCAGAGAGACCAGAGTCAGAGAGACCAGAGAGTCAAAGAGTCAGAGAGACCAGAGAGTCAGAGAGACCAGGGAGTCAGAGAGACCAGAGAGTCAGAGAGACCAGAGTCAGAGAGACCAGAGAGTCAGAGAGACCAGGTAGTCAGAGAGACCAGAGAGTCAGAGAGACCAGAGTCAGAGAGGCCCTAGAGTCAGAGAGACCAGGAAGGAGGGTGGGAGGACTCACAGGAGAGCAGGAGGAGTTCCTCTGGTCACACAGGTTGAGGCTGCAGTGCAGGTAGACGTCCCTGTAGTCCCCCTGGAACAGGAACAGCAGCACAGAGAAACGAGCCTGGAGGGACAAGCCACTCTCCTCCACGGTCACCTGGCGACGGTTGACGGGACACCTGGAGGTATGATGATTTTTAGACACAAACACACACACTCACTAATGCAAACATATTTTAATATCCAGCCTCACATACTTGTGCTGGATGAGGAGGTATTTCAGGAGGTCATCAGGATCAGGGGAGTGGGTGGCGTAGCAGTCCTCCAGAACGACCACAAAGGCCTCAGCGTCCGTCTCTTCAACAGACACGCCCACATGCAGGATGGAGCCCAGGGGCAGAGTGACCGGGCCTGCAGAGTAAGGAGCTGTGCAGTTGGCATCACGGAACAGAGACATGGAGGCCCTGGCCTGGGAACCCTCATTTTTCACCGCACCTTCAAGACTGACAAGATATGGAACAAGTAAACAACAAAGTCAGAACAAACAAGTTTAAATTAAAGTGTGTCAATGTTTGAGTTTGTGAGGGTCCACCTACTCCAGGTATGGTCTGATAGCCACATCCAGGCTGGCCTCTGTCTCCAGAGGATAGGAGCAGGAGAAAGGGATCTTCACGGGTCGAACCATGGTCACATTTCTGGTAGGGTAGACATACAGACTGTTGGAGTAGATGGCGTGGCTGCCGTTGGTCTGGAGAGAGAAGGAAGAGGACAAAATGAGTTTCGCAGACTGTGCAGGGTTGATCAATCAGGCACAAACAGGCAGACTGTTAGAGTAACCGTGTCCTGACCGTCAGAGTGGTTCCACAGCTGCCCTCCCAGCGCTCCATCTGGAACCACACTGTCCCATTACTCTCCTGGTGGGCGGAGCAGCGGGGGTTGGCCAGGTGAACAGAGGAGGAGTCCAGATGTTTGGCCGCTAGCTGAGAATTGAGGAGACCCACATCCAGGTAGCTCCTCCCACACACCAGCTCTGGGGTGACTGAGGGAACGAGAGAGAGATCAATTAAGAGTGAGGTGATAGTAGATGGAGAATAAAATAATTGATAAAATAAAGAGGAATAAGTAGAAAGAAACGAATTATTTCCCCTCTGGCCGACATTTTGAATTAAGTTCAATTAAATCTTCTACTTCCATGTCACATTTGATGTGTTGTTTGGACAGTTGTCCTTGTACCTAGTTTAATTTACATTATAAACACTTGGCTTTCACACTCACTTGTCGTTCCACAACTCCAAGTGACGCCATCGTGACTCACACAGTCTTCATACTCTTCACAGGTTGCACAAACTTTAGAGTTGGTATCTGGAAGAAAGTTAAGAAAACAAATGAGTTACTTTAGTTTGAAGGTCAACTTAGTTACATTTAACACATTTTCATCGATGCAACTTTACAAAGCACTGAGTAAACGCAGTCCTTGATTAAAACTTTCTGATAATGCTTAAACGACCCTTATAAGATAAAAATCCTAGAAACTGGGCTTTCAGGACTAATCAAACAAGAAGCTCACAATGGTCACTTACCTGCACAATAAGCTGAGTAACAGTAATTCAATGGGGTAAACTTGTAGACGTAGTAGTTGCCAGGACAGGACTTGACGTGGATATTGTTTCTGAAGAAGCAGCAGTCATCCCCCCTCCCATAATAGTAGTACCACCACCCCCAGTTGTAGCCATTCCAGTGTCCACAGACATCCCCTTCCACCACCCCGTCTCCCAGCAGGGGGTGAGGGGAACTGAGCCACATAGGAATCTGGGTCCCACACCTGTTTATATCCACACACGTCTCTGGCATCTGAACACTGGTGCCCTGCAGGAACATACGATACCATCCCTGCCAACCTCCCCAAGCATCACAGTTATAGGAAAGGACATTGACATCTGTTGAACGCCAGGCATCGTCCAGAACTGAGTACTGCTCACAGGGGTCAGCACAGCGAAGAGAACCGTTGACACTGATACAGTCCTGGCCTGCTGGGCAAGGTGTGGCCCCACACCAAAACCTCACAGAGCTGGAGGGTGTCATGGGAACAGCGGGAGTTGTCGTGGGAACAGCAGGAGTTGTTGTGGGAATAGCTGTGGTTTTGAAGTTGGGAAGAGTTGAAAACAACACAATTGGGATGAAGCTGGGTGTGTCATCTACATTAACTGAATAAATACTGAATACTTGTATCCATGACATTTAACTGTTAATAATGAATTAATGTACAAATGAAGGTACAGACTCATGAATGAAATTAAAGAGTTTCTGAATAATTGAATGCAGGATATAAACTAATTAATCTCAGATGCTTTGTGATGTGAATGATACTAGATGAGAACCCCCCAAAGTTGTTTCTCCTGTTACTATGACTACAGTGGTGGATTCAACAGGTCATACCAGTTATTGCAGTAACAGCAGTTACTTATAGTGACTTATCAAACAAGAAGCTCACAATGGCTACATACCTGCACAATAAGCCGAGTAACAGTAATACGATGGGGCAAACTTATAGACGTAGTAGTGGTCAGGACAGGCTTTGACGTGGATATTGTGTCTGTAGTAGCAGCAGTCGTCCACCCGCCCTGCCTGCCCGCCCCAGTAGTTGTAGTATTTGTGGTGTCCACAGACACCACGTTCCACCGCCCCATCTCCCAGCAGGGGGTGAGAGGATTTGAGCCACAGAGGAACCTGGGTTCCACACCTGTTTACGTCCACACACGTCTCTGGCATCTGGGTGCTGTTCCCATCCAGGAACATACGATACCATCCCTGCCAGCCTCTCCAAGCATCACAGTTATCAGAACGGCCGTAGCCCGTTGAGCGCCAGGCATCGTCCAGAACTGAGTACTGCTCACAGGGGTCAGCACAGCGAAGAGAACCGTTGACATTGATACAGTCCTGGCCTGCTGGACAAGGTGTGCCCGCACACCAAAATTGTGCATAGATTGTTGTGTTAGCCTCTGTACTTGTCGTGGGAGCCTCTGTGGTTGTCGTGGGAGCAGCTGTGGTGGTCGTGGGAGTAGCTGTTGTTGTCGTGGAATCAAGTACAAAAGTGCAAAAGATGAATAAATTTACAAACTAATGAAGGTACAGATTATTATTATTATGTGAACCACATTTTATTAACTTATTAAATGAACAGATCCATAACTTATTAACTTTAAATTAAACAAATGCTTTGATAGTCAAAAAGGTATATTGGGAAAAAAAATATATAGTGCAGGAAACATCAAAGGATCTTCCATGAACGTCATGAACATGATAACAGCAGTGGACCAGAAGTAGTGCAGTATTGGAGCATGTCAAGTCTACTTCCTGAAGGGGGGGGGGGGGGGAGTGCGTGGAAGACAACTCTGAAAATACGGGACAAACCCTGTTCCATGTTGATTCAAAGTTCCATGCTGTTTGAAGTTACATCAGCAGGTTCCCGCAGAAATGCGCAATGGTTTTGGCCAGCTACCTGACACTAACATTTCGTTTAGCCACTTAAATAAATGTTGATGACAAAATCCCTCAACAAAATGATGACTTTTAAAAAATAATTTGAAGGTGCAGAAAATGTGGGTGTTTAGTGACACTTTAACAGTTAAATGTCGTACAGGTTCACATCCTACCTGATTGTAGGCACAGGAACAACAGCAGGCTCCTTGACATCATCATTACAGGACGCATCATGCAGGTCAGACAAAATACCTTGAAGGAATTGAGAACATTCAGTCGTTTACATCACAGGCTATACAGGGAGTGTTTGCAACGGCAAAATATTCCCCCCACCCACATTTTATTAAGAAAATCATATTTAACGGCAACATCCTCAGTTATAAAAACAAACTGTCCCACTCACATTTGAAAACAAACAAAAGTAGGCCTTTCGATTAACCCATTCTGAACAATGAGCCATCGTAACAAGGAAAGTCAACTACTAGTCAACTAAAACTATAGGCTACTGAATGTCGATTTTGATTACGTTTCAATGACCGAAATATGAGCGATAGGAGATGCACGTTCAAACGTGGGGCAAATGTAGCAATTTATTTTTTCATCAAAGCATCCAGAAGAAAATGTTGCTTCTATTGCAATATATCTGGTACCTTAACAAACGTTTGAAAAGTGACAAAGAAAAAATTGGTTTGGAAAAAGGGCTAAAATGCAGTGCATTTTCCCTCTAAATGACAAACATTTTTGTGAGTGACGCCAGCATTGGTGACGAATCAGTTCAATAGGCAGACACCCTTTTAAGGAATT
This sequence comes from Hypomesus transpacificus, assembly GCF_021917145.1. Classification (NCBI taxonomy): domain Eukaryota; kingdom Metazoa; phylum Chordata; class Actinopteri; order Osmeriformes; family Osmeridae; genus Hypomesus; species Hypomesus transpacificus. The sequence continues at coordinate 17,374 of NW_025813856.1, forward strand.
CAACGTGCAGCATGACATGTATAGCATAAGCTATCAAGCATTCATTACATTACATGTCATTAATTCAGCAGACGCTTTTATCCAAAACGACCTACAAATGCCATGACAATGCACATTTTAATATCCCTCTTGTTTCAGTATAAATGAACATGTGATATGTGGCACATACTGAACAGCGTCAGCAACTAACTGCCTGTCTGCCCACAGGCACCTTCCAGCTGCACCGATCTGACCGCATGCTTTACATGAAATTAAGAGTAAAACTTTGTATGATTTCCATAGGTTACTTTCGTACATTAAATTTGGCATAAAGGTTTAGGGTTCGGGGAAGTAAAAAAAAAAAACAGTGATGAAAGTAATACAAAAGCACAGATTGTTGTCTTCCCCAGCTTTCCAGTATATTAAATCCCAAGAGCACACGCATGTGATGTATCATATAGCACATGCATGTGATGCATCATATAGAGTACACGCATGTGATGTAACATATAGCACATGCATGTGATGTATCATAAAGCACACACATGTGATGTATCATAAAGCACACGCATGTGATGTATCATAAAGCACACGCATGTGATGCATCATATAGAGTACACGCATGTGATGTATCATAAAGCACACGCATGTGATGTATCATAAAGCACACGCATGTGATGTATAATAAAGCACACGTATGTGATGCATCATATAGAGTACACGCATGTGATGTATCATATAGCACACGCATGTGATGTATCATATAGCACATGCATGTGATGCATCATATAGAGCACACGCATGTGATGCATCATATAGAGTACACGCATGTGATACATCATATAGCATTCTCAATGTACTGCAGTTACTGTATCCATCCAGTGCCTCATGCTTGTTTAAACTTTTTTTTACCTTTATATTTTTTATTTGAAAATAGTCACATCAGTAACATGCTCAGAAATACAGTAATTAAATAACAATGAAGTGTCGGAGTCCACAGTAGTACTTACATGCACTAGAGAGCGTAGATCTGATTCCTCTGCTCTCTCCTCTGTCAGACAGATGACAGTCAACGTCTTTTATGTGGTTCTATACTGGTGTGATGTCACATGGGTGGGATGTCACTAGGGTGTGATGTCACTAGGGTGTACTGTTGTCTGATCAGGGAGGAACACCCACCTGCTACAGGTATGTTAGGTCCAAGAGTTTGTACCTTAACTCTAGAACGTAGCAATCTTACCATCTTAAAAACAAAAGATCAACACCAGCCTAGCAGGGCTCTGAGCCAAGCACAAGTTCCCCATCCTGTGTCTCACTTCCAGGAAAGAGCAAGTTATCTGATTTGCCGACACGCCCTCCCTTAGTTCCAACAGCTAAGGAGAGGTGGAATGTGTCAATACAATGAGATGGAGATCGTTGTGGGTGATTTGCCAACTCTGACCCAAGTTGAACACTGGATTTTGGTGTTTCAACACCCATTGACACTTACCTGCTGTATGACTATTTAGCCTGTGTTCTGCATCTCTCTTTCACCAACCATCTCTGGAGGAGGGGATCCCTCACTGAATTGCTCCTCCCAAGGTTTCTTCCATTTTTTCTCCTCTAATTAATTTTTCTGGGAGCTTTTCCTTGTCTTCCTTGAGGGTTTAGGTTGGTTGAGGGGCAGTTCTATGGGCGTATGTGAAGCCCTCTGTGACATTGCTTGCAAAAAGGGCTCTACAAATACATTTTGATTTGATTGTGCATTGTCACGCCCAATGTGTGCACAGGGACAAAGCAAAACTCACACATCCGAATAATAACTTGATTCAGTTTCCTGCTATAATTCAAATGTGTTGTTTTTGTAAATGACCATGAAACATAGTAGACCCCTCAGTCTGCGCTCTGATTGGACGCTTGCCCTCGGCTCAGTTTACCTGAGTTCACTAGAAGGAAAATAATGCAACAACACTCACCTAACAAGTTCCTGTGCACATCACACAACTCTTGCATTGTTATTGTATGACTGTCTATCATTTCCAGTCACTGTCCAGTTATCTGATCTGCTAATTGGTTCCCAACAGTATCGTGACCACCAGGGGGCTTGGGGCGGCCCCTCCAGATTTCTGATTGCTGACAATAAAAACAATCGTTGATATATATGTATATAAATATATATACACACAGGCATTCTTTGGGGAGGCCCCTTCATTTTCAGATGACACTGCCCAAAAATAAAATGCTATGTTCTTCCCTGGTTCACAGCAAACGGTGTGATTTAGTTTAAAACCTGTCTGGGATGCCTTTATTGGGGGATGAACTCATCTTCATTCATTGAAACGTGTCCCCACAGTGTGATCTTGAGTGGTGTAGAACAGAGAGAAGTGGAGGACAGGAAGGGGTTACGTGTGGGTCAGGGAGAACAGGTGAACACATACACCCCCCCAGTTGAATCTTTTCATGGCTTCCAGGAATAATCAGATTGTTCATCTGACAGGTTAACAATAGAACAATGCAGCGACACTAGCCACGGTGGTTTCTGTGCCAAATGAACAATGCATAACTTTCAAATTCTCAATGCATGAGTATCTATTATTTACTGGAACAAGCACGTGACTTCTGCTGTGCCCTGCCAGTCACGCTATGGACACCAGAAGCTTTTCACCAGTTCACTAGAGGGCACAAAGGGTACATGCAGTCTGTTCTATAGAAGACATGGAACTAATGCAGATCATGCTAATGCATTACTTGTCAGGCTCTCTCCTCAGTCAGACAGATGACAGTCAACGTCTTTTATGTGGTTCTATACTGGTGTGATGTCACGTGGGTGTACCGTTGTCTGATCAGGGAGGAACACCCATCTGCTACAGGTATGTTTGGTACGAGAGTTTCTACCTAAAACCATTTACACAAAAAAGTTACAATATTAAAAATGGTAGTTATGTGTAGTTCCCTTTCTCTGTACAGTATGATTACTTTTAGTCATTTAGCAGACGCTCTGAGCGACTGACAGTAAGTACAGGGACAATCCTCCCCAAGGCAAGAAGGGTGAAGCGCCATGTGCAAGGACACAACGTCATTTTTCTCGGCCGGGAATCGAACCAGCAACCTTCTGATTAATAGCCCAATTCCCTAACCACTCAGCCATCTGAACCCCTTTCCATGCAGGGTCACACTCACACATTCTAGAATCTGTACCCGGGGGTTCTGGAGATTGCCAGGGTTACCGGACAGCAGGGACATGTCAAAAGTCAAGCTTGAAAATATCCAGAAATAAAAAGTAAAAAATGATTTAATTACCTTGGTGACAAATTTGGTTGGGTTTCTAAGAATTTGAAATTACATAGAGATTGGTGAATTTATTTAAGGGTGAGCTAAATCATTTCCTTTAGCTTTCCTGTGTGCTTGAAGTCATTAAGGCCATCCTCCGATGCTGTGCCACTAAACAGCACGCCAACCGCAAGACTTTCAAACATGTGAGTGTCTCACTTACTGGAACTGCTGATGTGTTTACTAGTATTAACTAGACATAGCACATTGATTGATTAATAACATCCATGATAGTGATCCATGATAGTGAACATCCATAATGGCATTGCAGTCACTAGAGGACAACAGCCAATTAGAATTAATACAACATGTATGTCCATTCCCAGTTCAACAAAGTAGGCAGCAGTGAGTGAACCTCAGGATGAGAAATGAAAGCCACACTCTAACGCCAGCAGAACACATGATCAACACCAGCCTAGCAGGGCTCTGAGCCAAGCACACACCTGTAAAATCCCCATCATGTAAGACTGTCTCATTTACTGTCATTTCCTGGAACGATCAAGTTATCTGATTTGCCGATACACCCTCCCTCAGTTGTAACAGCTAAGGAGAAGTGTAATGTATTAATACAATGAGATGGAGATCATAGTGATAGAGATCAGTATGCGTTTTTGTTGTGTTTATTTTTTTTCGATAGAGAGAGACAGAGAAGCAGGGAGGGGGAGAGAAGCAGGGAGGGGGAGAGAAGCAGGGAGGGGGAGAGAAGCAGGGAAGGGGAGAGAAGCAGGGAGGGGGAGAGAAGCAGGGAGGGGAGAGAAGCAGGGAGGGGGAGAGAAGCAGGGAAGGGGAGAGAAGCAGGGAAGGGGAGAGAAGCAGGGAAGGGGAGAGAAGCAGGGAAGGGGAGAGAAGCAGGGAGGGGGAGAGAAGCAGGGAGGGGGAGAGAAGCAGGGAAGGGGAGAGAAGCAGGGAGGGGGAGAGAAGCAGGGAAGGGGAGAGAAGCAGGGAAGGGGAGAGAAGCAGGGAGGGGGAGAGAAGCAGGGAGGGGGAGAGAAGCAGGGAAGGGGAGAGAAGCAGGGAGGGGAGAGAAGCAGGGAAGGGGAGAGAAGCAGGGAGGGGGAGAGAAGCAGGGAAGGGGAGAGAAGCAGGGAAGGGGAGAGAAGCAGGGAAGGGGAGAGAAGCAGGGAAGGGGAGAGAAGCAGGGAGGGGGAGAGAAGCAGGGAAGGGGAGAGAAGTGAGGATAGCAGGTTCAAGCCCGGGCCCTTGCGTTAGCTTTGGGCATCCGCCTTAATGGTGCTCACTCTTACCTGCTGGGTCACCTTAATGGTGCTTACTCTTACCTGCTGGGTCACCTTAATGGTGCACACTCTTACCTGGTGGGTCACCTTAATGGTGCACACTCTTACCTGCTGGGTCACCTTAATGGTGCTCACTCTTACCTGCTGGGTCACCTTAATGGTGCACACTCTTACCTGCTGGGTCACCTTAATGGTGCTCACTCTTACCTGGTGGGTCACCAGGACTCCCCAACATAGAGATGATCCCGACAGAAGTTAACAGTCACTCTCTATGAAGGATTTATATTCTATGTTGTGGTGCATGTTACACTGCTGTGATGCCAATGAGATTGCATGATCACGCCCCTTGTGTGCACAGGGACAAAGCAATACTCACGCATTTGATTAATAACTTGATTCAATTTACTGCAATTTTTAAAATGTGTTGTTTTTGTGACCCCGAAACGTTGTAGATCCCTCAGTCTGCGCTCTGATTGGACGACTACCCTCGGCTAAGTTTACCTGAGTTCACTAGAAAGCAAACATTGCAACAACACTCATCTAGCAAGTTTCTGTGCCAAGTGAACATCACACAACTCTTACATTCCTACTGTATGATTGTGTCTCACTTCCAGTCACTGTCAAGTTATGTGATCTGCTAATCGGTTCCCAACAGTAGCGTGACCACGAGGGGGCTTGGGGTTGATTGTTCATCTGACAGGTTCACAGCAGATTGCCACCAAACAATACAGCGATACTTGCCACGGCGGTTTCTGTGCCAAGTGAACGCTGCATAACTTTCAAATTCTTTCAAATAGAGTGTCTATTATTTACTGGAACAAGTAAATGATTTCTGCTGTGCCCTGCCAGTCATGCTATGGACACCAGAAGCTTTTCACCAGTTCAATAGAGGGCACGAAGGGTACATGCAGTCTGTTCCATAGAAGACATGGAACTAATGCAGAAAATGCTAATGCAGATAATGCTAATGCAGATAATGCTAATGCGGATCATGCTGCTGCAGCTAATGCTAATGCTAATAATGCTAGCAGTAATTAGCATTTTACTGTGAGCATGTACAGCCACCCAGTGGAACTTTTTAGATCGGTTCCAAAGTTCCTGTGGGGGATTTTCTAGAGGGGATGGAAGCACAGGGGCATGACAGACAGTATGACATATATACAACACAGGGGCATGACAGACAGTATGACATATATACAACACAGGGGCATGACAGACAGTATGACATATATACAACACAGGGGCATGACAGACAGTATGACATATATACAACACAGGGGCATGACAGACAGTATGACATATATACAACACAGGGGCATGACAGACAGTATGACATATATACAACACAGGGGCATGACAGACAGTATGACATATATACAACACAGGGGCATGACAGACAGTATGACATATATACAACACAGGGGCATGACAGACAGTATGACATATATACAACACAGGGGCATGACAGACAGTATGACATATATACAACACAGGGGCATGACAGACAGTATGACATATATACAACACAGGGGCATGACAGACAGTATGACATATATACAACACAGGGGCATGACAGACAGTATGACATATATACAACACAGGGGCATGACAGACAGTATGACATATATACAACACAGGGGCATGACAGACAGTATGACATATATACAACACAGGGGCATGACAGACAGTATGACATATATACAACACAGGGGCATGACAGACAGTATGACATATATACAATTAAGCAGTATAACATGTCTCCTTTACAGACATTCATTAACGGGTTATTTGACGCAACTGCTTTTGTAAAGCAGCACATTGAATTAATAGCACCCTTACTGACCCATCACAAGTCAAAATGTGCGCAGGGATCCCTGATGAGGAAAACGGGAGGGAAGATAAAAACAAGAAAATAGAGCGCCGTGCTACTTTGTTGCAGGTGGCCAATTAGCATAAATAGAACATGTGTGTCCATTTCCAGTTCAACAAAGTAGACAGCAGTGAATCAACCCACAGCTCTGATGAGAAATGAAGGTAAGACTCTAATCCCGTGCCACACCAAACAGTACAACAAAGCTAGTCAAGCAGGTTTCTGTGCCAAGTGAACGCTGCATAACTTTCATGTCTTTCATTTATTTGAAGTGTCAGGCTCCTTCCTGTTGATGCCACGGCTGCACCTATCGCCTCCTGAGCTCCAGTCCAACATTCCACACACTTGAACGATGAAACAGCACATCAATCAAATCAGACAAGATAATCAATGCTATTGTTTCTCACTACTGTAACCAGCAAGTTATCTGATGCTTTATCTGACAGCTTCCCGTCAAAACAGCCTGAGAGCCTGCTTGTCATGCTATGTACGCTAGAAGCTTTTCATCAGAGTACTGGAGGCCATGGAGGATTCATGCAGTATCTTCCATAGAAAGCGTGGAATGAATCTAACTAATGCTAACGACGATTAGCATTTTCTTCTGTTATACATAAAAAACGTTTGAATCTATGAATTGTTTTTGTATCGTGTTCGACCTGGTAGAATGTCTTAGTTTTTCCCATTAGTTGTCTGGCACAACCCCTATCAGTAGAATTCCTACGGAAATCTGGAATCACTAAATATTTTCACAAACAATTGTCAACATATTTAAGAACACCATTTAGTTTATGTTCAAATTATTCAGTTACTAAAAGTGTCACCTTATCTTATACTGTGATAATCTGATGATTGTGTTTAATGTAATGAATGAACCACATGTTTATTGATTGAAGCGTAATAGCATGATTGATCTGGCCAACCTCCCCAACCCACTCGCTAACAACCTGATACACACACACACACACTAACAACCTGATACACACACTCTCACAACCTGGTACACACACACACACATCCCGCCACTAACAACCTGATACACACACACACGCACACATCCCGCCACTAACAACCTGATACACACACACACACATCCCGCCACTAACGACCCGGTACACACACACACTAACAACCGTGCACACAAACACACCTCTGCTCAAAAGTTGGCAATCTCACCTGGCCAGCTTGAGAACCTGCTTGGCTGGAGTTGTTACATTGTTTTGTGGCATGACACTAAAGCATGACCTTTATCCCTTATAGCCTACACACTGAGAAAACCTGGATGAATACTTTCACATAAAAAATAAAATTAATAAAATTGTTGTACAGTTTTTGCTGTGAGTTTTGTCTCAAGACTTTCACACGACAGGAAAGTATACAGCAGTATAAAATGTATATGCATGACTGAGTAATTATTAAGGACAGGCTTTTCTTTTTTGTTAATACTTTGCTTGTCTTTTGCCTTGACATATTATTTGATCAACTCTGGGAATCTGTCTAAGATCCCAAGGCTATTGTCAGCCCAATTAAGCTTTCTGTATATCAGAGACGTTCCATTTATTAAATCACAAGTCACGTGTCAGGGACCCGAAAAAACATTTAAACCTTAGGAATATTTTCTAAGATGGCAGTGCAGTGATACCAGTATATTTTCATCCGGTTGCAGGATAATACAGAAATGTTCCAAAGGTCACACAGTCAGTGAAACATCCCAGTTTACATTCGACAGGAGAGATTATGTTGTGGTCACCATGATTATGGCTACATGTCGTTTTTTCTGAATCAGTTCTGAGCGAGGAGTGACATCAGCAGCTCACTCTGGACTCTGGTCCCTGAAAGGTCAGAGGTCAGACACACAAAAAAAATCATACTTTAGAGTCTTTCACTGTGACATCATCATGATTGACAGATCGGGAGGCGGGGCTGAAGCCCATTCTCACAGGTGATTGGTCCGATGGTCAGGGGCTTAAGGGACTCAGAGACAGAGCGGGCCGTCCTTCTAGAGCACACCTGTAGAGAGAGACCAGAGACAACGGAAAGTTAGGAAAAAAATCTCTACGGGAATTGGAGAGTGAGAGAGAGATTTTAAGTACTAGAGCGACGAGAGGCAGAGAGACCAGAGACAGAGAGACCAGGAAGGAGGGTGGGAGGACTCACAGGAGAGCAGGAGGAGGTCCTCTGGTCACACAGGTTGAGGCTGCAGTGCAGGTAGACGTCCCTGTAGTCCCCCTGGAACAGGAACAGCAGCACAGAGAAGCGAGCCTGGAGGGACAAGCCACTCTCCTCCACGGTCACCTGGTGACGGTCGGTAGGACACCTATAGGAGGACAGGGAGGGAAAATAAACACAAATCTCTCTTCAGATGATTTTACACACACACACACATTCACACATGTCAGTATTCAGGGTCACATACTTGTGCTGGATGAGGAAGTATTTCAGGAGGTCATCAGGATCAGGGGAGTGGGTGGCGTAGCAGTCCTCCAGAACGACCACAAAGCGATCAATCTCTGTCTCATCAACAGACACGCCCACATGCAGAATGGAGCCCAGGGGCAGAGTGACCGGGCCTGCTGGGTAAGGAGTTGAGTAGCTGGAGTTGGGGAACAGAGACATGGAGGCCCTGGCCTTGGGACCACTGCCTGATAGCCTGACAAGATAGGATGGAACCAAAAAAACAACAGGGTGAAAGCAGTGTATGTGTGTGTGTGATGTCAGTGTGTGTGTGTGTGTGATGTCAGCGTGTGTGTGTGATGTGAGTGTGTGTGTGTGTGATGTCAGTGTGTGTGCCTGTGTGATGTCAGTGTGTGTGCCTGTGTGATGTCAGTGTGTGTGCCTGTGTGATGTCAGTGTGTGTGCGTGTGTGTGTGATGTCAGTGTGTGCATGTGTGTGATGTCAGTGTGTGTGTATGTGATGTCAGTGTGTGTGTGTGTGATGTCAGTGTGTGTGCGTGATGTCAGTGTGTGTGCGATGTCAGTGTGTGCGCATGTGTGTGATGTCAGTGTGTGTGTGTGTGATGTCAGTGTGTGTGTGTGTGTGTGTGATGTCAGTGTGTGTGATGTCAGTGTGTGTGTGTGTGTGTGTGATGTCAGTGTGTGTGTGTGTGTGTGTGTGTGTGATGTCAGTGTGTGTGTGTGTGATGTCAGTGTGTGTGTGTGTGATGTCAGTGCGTGTGTGTGTGATGTCAGTGTGTGTGTATGTGATGTCAGTGTGTGTGTGTGTGATGTCAGTGTGTGTGCATGTGTGTGTGATGTCAGTGTGTGCGCATGTGTGTGATGTCAGTGTGTGTGTGTGTGATGTCAGTGTGTGTGCATGTGTGTGATGTCAGTGTGTGTGTATGTGATGTCAGTGTGTGTGTGTGTGATGTCAGTGTGTGTGTGTGTGTGATGTCAGTGTGTGTGTGTGTGATGTCAGTGTGTGTGTGTGTGATGTCAGTGTGTGTGTGTGATGTCGGTGTGTGTGTGTGTGTGTGTATGTGATGTCAGTGTGTGTGTGTGTGATGTCAGTGTGTGTGTGTGTGTGATGTCAGTGTGTGTGTGTGTGATGTCAGTGTGTGTGTGTGTGATGTCAGTGTGTGTGTGTGATGTGTGTATGTGATGTCAGTGTGTGTGTGTGTGTGTGTGTGTGATGTCAGTGTGTGTGTGTGTGATGTCAGTGTGTGTGTGTGTGATGTCAGTGTGTGTGTATGTGATGTCAGTGTGTGTGTGTGTGATGTCAGTGTGTGTGTGTGTGATGTCAGTGTGTGTGTGTGTGTGTGTGTATGTGATGTCAGTGTGTGTGTGTATGATGTCAGTGTGTGTGTGTGTGATGTCAGTGTGTGTGTGTGTGTGTGTGTGATGTCAGTGTGTGTGTGTGATGTCAGTGTGTGTGTGTGTGATGTCAGTGTGTGTGTGTGTGATGTCAGTGTGTGTGTGTGATGTCAGTGTGTGTGTGTGTGATGTCAGTGTGTGTGTGTGTGTGTGTGATGTCAGTGTGTGTGTGTGTGTGATGTCAGTGTGTGTGTGTGATGTCAGTGTGTGTGTGTGTGATGTCAGTTTGTGTGTGATGCCAGTGTGTGTGTGTGTGATGTCAGTGTGTGTGTGTGTGATGTCAGTGTGTGTGTGTGTGATGTCAGTGTGTGTGTGTGTGATGTCAGTGTGTGTGTGTGTGATGTCAGTGTGTGTGTGTGTGATGTCAGTGTGTGTGTGTGTGTGTGTGTGTGTGTGTGTGTAAACCTACACCAGGTAAGGTCTGCTGGTCACATCCAGGTTGTTCTCTAATGGACATTCAGGACAAATTGATTATTTAAAAGTTGAATTTGTTTATAAGAATTAGTTGAAATATCCGTTTTTGATATAATTAGCAGTAATATTTACTATATACACTCAAAAAGGAAATACATTAACAACAAATAAGTGAATGATTTAATAAAACGTAAACTAAAGAGTACTGGAAGTATATGTGAGTTAGTCAGTGCATGGGCATCTGAGAGAAAACTTGGATAAAGGGGATTAATCCTTTTAAATATTATTTTCCTATGTGCTGTCAAGTTTATACCCTATGATTTTGGTTGACAAGAGACTTTGAGACATACATTGCAAGGGATTAATCCATTCACACTCACCCTCGCAAAGCACCCCTGCATCGTCTCCATGACCACAGTTGTGTGCGCCGAAGGGCAAATGGCTGCAGTTTGTAAGGGACGACTCAGACCCCGAACACCTGACATCGTCCAGCCAGATGGGCCCACTGCCCAAGGCGAATCTGGCACTGGTGAGCGTAGCCAGGGCATAGCCACAGCCCAGCTGTCTACACACCACCTGGGCATGGCTCAGGTCCCAGATGTCATCACACACCGTCCCCCACTGGCCCTGGTGGTAGATCTCCACTCTGCCAGAGCAGGAACTGTAGCCCTCAGCCAGACGTAACTCCCCCTCCACTCCTGAAGGTGTGGTGGGTGTGGAGGTGATGGGAGGGGAGGTGGGTGTTGAGGTGATGGGAGGAGAGGTGGGTGTGGTGGTGATGGGAGGAGAGGTGGGTGTGGAGGTGATGTGAGGAGAGTTGGGTGTTGAGGTGTTGGGAGGAGAGGTGGGTATGGAGGTGATGGGAGGAGAGGTGGGTATGGAGGTGATGGAAGGAGAGGTGGGTGTGGAGGTGGGTGTGTTGGTGATGGGAGGAGAGGTGGGTGTGGAGGTGATGTGAGGAGAGTTGGGTGTGGAGGTCTTTGGAGGAGAGGTGGCTGTGGAGGACTTTGCAGGAGAGGTGGGTGTGGAAGTGATGGGTAGAGAGGTGGCTGTGGAGGTGATGGGATGAGAGGTGGGTGTGGAGGAAATGGGAAGAGAGGTGGCTGTGGAGGTGATGGGAGTAGAGGTGGGTGTGGAGGTGATGGGAAGAGAGGTGGGTGTGGAGGTGATGGGAATAGAAGTGGAAGTGGAGGGAATTGGAAGAGAGGTGGGAGTGGAGATGGGAAGAGAGGTGGCTGTGGAGGTGATGGGAGGAGAAGTGGGTGTGGAGGTGATGGGAGGAGAGGTGGGTGTGGAGGTGATGGGAGGAGAGGTGGGTCTGGAGGGGTTTGGAGCAGAGGTGGGTGTGGAGGTAATGGGAAGAGGGGTGGGTGTGGAGGTGATGGGAGGGGAGGTGAGTGTGGAGATGGGAGGAGCAGTGGGTGTGGAGGTCTTGGGAGGAGAGGTGGGTGTGGAGGTGATGGGAGGAGAGATGGGTGTGGAGGTGATGGGAGGAGAGATGGGTGTGGAGGTGATGGGATGAGAGGTGGGTGTGGAGGTGATGGGAGGGGAGGTGGGTGTGGAGGATATGGGAAGAGAGGTGGGAGTGGAGATGGGAGGAGCAGTGGGTGTGGAGGTCTTGGGAGGAAAGGTGGGTGTGGAAGTGATGGGAGGAGAGGTGGGTGTGGAGGTGATGGGAGGAGAGGTGGGTCTGGAGGGGTTTGGAGCAGAGGTGGGTGTGGAGGTAATGGGAAGAGTGGTGGGTGTGGAGGTGATGGGAGGGGAGGTGGGTGTGGAGGTGATGGGAGGAGAGATGGGTGTGGAGGTGATGGGATGAGAGGTGGGTGTGGAGGTGATGGGAGGGGAGGTGGGTGTGGAGGATATGGGAGGAGAGGTGGGAGTGGAGATGGGAGGAGCAGTGGGTGTGGAGGTCTTGGGAGGAGAGGTGGGTGTGGAGGTGATGGGAGGAGAGATGGGTGTGGAGGTCTTGGGAGGAGAGATGGGTGTGGAGGTGATGGGATGAGAGGTGGGTGTGGAGGTGATGGAAATAGAAGTGGCTGTGGAGGTGATGGGAAGAGAGGTGTGTGTGGAAGTCTTTAGAGGAGAGGTCGCTGTGGAGGTGATGGGAGGAGAGGTGGGTTTGGTGGTGATGGGAGGAGAGGTGGGTCTGGAGGTGATGGGAGGAGATGTGGGTGTGGAGGAGATGGGAGGAGAGGTGGGTGTGGAGATGAAGGGAAGAGAGGTGGGTGTGGAGGTGACGGGAGGAGATGTGGGTGTGGAGGAGATGGGAGGAGAGGTGGGTGTGGACGTCTTCGGAGGAGAGGTGGCTGTGGAGGTTTTGGGAAGAGAGATGGGTGTGAAGGTGATGGGAGGAGATGTGGGTGTTGAGGGGATAGGAGGAGAGGTGGGTGTGGAGGTCTTGGGAGGAAAGGTGGGTGTGGAGGTGATATATTTGGGAGAAGATGTGGGTGTGTAGGTGATGGGAGGAGATATGGGTGTGGAGGCTTTTGGAGAAGGGGTGGTCGTGGAGGTGATGGGAAGAGAGTTAGCTGTGGAGGTGATGGGAAGAGAGGTGTAAGTGGAGGGAATCGGAAGAGAGGTGGGTGTGGGGGTCTTTGGAGGAGAGGTGGCTGTGGAGGACTTTGCAGGAGAGGTGGGTGTGGAAGTGATGGGAAGAGAGGTGGCTGTGGAGGTGATTGGATGAGAGGTGGGTGTGGAGGATATGGGAAGAGAGATGGCTGTGGAGGTGATGGGAGTAGAGGTGGGTGTGGAGGTGATGGGAAGAGAGGTGGGTGTGGAGGTGATGGGAATAGAAGTGGAAGTGGAGGGAATTGGAAGAGAGGTGGGAGTGGAGATGGGAAGAGAGGTGGCTGTGGAGGTGATGGGATGAGAGGTGGGTGTGGAGGAGAAGGGAGGAGAGGTGGGTGTGGAGGTGATGGGAATAGAAGTGGAAGTGGAGGGAATTGGAAGAGAGGTGGGTGTGGAGGTCTTTGGAGGAGAGGTGGCTGTGGAGGACTTTGCAGGAGAGTTGGGTGTGGAAGTAATGGGAAGAGAGGTGGGTGTGGAGGGAATTTGAATAGAGGTGGGAGTGGAGATGGGAGGAGAGGTGGGTGTGGCGGTCTTGGGAGGAGAGGTGGGTGTGGAGGTGATGGGAGGAGATGTGGGTGTAGAGGTGATGGGAAGAGAGGTGGGAGTGGAGATGGGAGGAGAGGTGGGTGTGGAGGAGATGGGAAGAGAGGTGGGTGTAGAGGTATTGGGATGAGAGGCAGCTGTGGAGGTGATGGGAGTAGAGGTGGCTTTGGAGATGATGGGAGCAGAGGTAGGTGTGGAGGCTTTTGGAGGAGAGGTGGCTGTGGACGTGATGGGAAGAGAGGTGGGTGTGGAGGAAATGGGAAGAGAGGTGGGTGTTGACGTCTTTGGAGGAGAGGTGGTTGTTGAGGTGTTGGGAGGAGAGGTGGGTGTGGAGGGAATGGGAGGATTGGTGGATGTGGAGGCGATGGGAAGAGAGGTGGGTGTAGAGGTCTTGGGAGGAGAGGTGGGTGTGGAGGGGATAGGTGGAGAGGTGGGTGTGGAGGTCTTTGGAGGAGAGGTGGCAGTGGAGGTGATGGTAATAGAGGTGGGTGTGGAGGTGATGGGAAGAGATGTGGGTGTGGAGGTCTTGGGAGGAGAGGTGGGTGTGGAGGTGATGGGAGGAGATGTGGGTGTAGAGGTGATGGGAAGAGAGGTGGGAGTGGAGATGGGAGGAGCAGTGGGTGTGGAGGTCTTGGGAGGAGAGGTGGGTGTGGAGGTGATGGGAGGAGAGATGGGTGTGGAGGTGATGGGATGAGAGGTGGGTGTAGAGGTATTGGGATGAGAGGCAGCTGTGGAGGTGATGGGAGTAGAGGTGGCTGTGGAAGTGATGGGAAGAGAGGTGGAAGTGGAGATGGGAAGAGAGGTGGCTGTGGAAGTGATGGGAGGAGAGGTGGGTGTGGAGGCTTTTGGAGGAGAGGTGGCTGTGGACGTGATGGGAAGAGAGGTAGGTGTGGAGGAAATGGGAAGAGAGGTGGGTGTAGAGGTCTTTGGAGGAGAGGTGGGTGTTGAGGTGTTGGGAGGAGAGATAGTTGTGGAGGGTATAGGAGGAGAGGTGGGTGTGGAGGTGGGTGTGGAGATGATGGGAGGATTGGTGGATGTGGAGGTGATGGGAAGAGAGGTGGGTGTGGAGGTGATGGGAGGAGAGGTGGGTGTGGAGGTGATGGGAGGAGAGGTGGGTCTGGAGGGGTTTGGAGCAGAGGTGGGTGTGGAGGTAATGGGAAGAGGGGTGGGTGTGGAGGTGATGGGAGGGGAGGTGAGTGTGGACATGGGAGGAGCAGTGGGTGTGGAGGTCTTGGGAGGAGAGGTGGGTGTGGAGGTGATGGGAGGAGAGATGGGTGTGGAGGTGATGGGATGAGAGGTGGGTGTGGAGGTGATGGGAGGGGAGGTGGGTGTGGAGGATATGGGAGGAGAGATGGGAGGAGCAGTGGGTGTGGAGGTCTTGGGAGGAAAGGTGGGTGTGGAGGTGATATATTTGGGAGAAGATGTGGGTGTGTAGGTGATGGGAGGAGATATGGGTGTGGAGACTTTTGGAGAAGGGGTGGTCGTGGAGGTGATGGGAAGAGAGTTAGCTGTGGAGGTGATGGGAAGAGAGGTGTAAGTGGAGGGAATCGGAAGAGAGGTGGGTGTGGAGGTCTTTGGAGGAGAGGTGGCTGTGGAGGACTTTGCAGGAGAGGTGGGTGTGGAAGTGATGGGAAGAGAGGTGGCTGTGGAGGTGATGGGATGAGAGGTGGGTGTGGAGGAGATGGGAAGAGAGATGGCTGTGGAGGTGATGGGAGTAGAGGTGGGTGTGGAGGTGATGGGAAGAGAGGTGGGTGTGGAGGTGATGGGAATAGAAGTGGAGGGAATTGGAAGAGAGGTGGGAGTGGAGATGGGAAGAGAGGTGGCTGTGGAGGTGATGGGATGAGAGGTGGGTGTGGAGGTGATGGGAGGAGAGGTGGGTGTGGAGGTGATGGGAATAGAAGTGGAAGTGGAGGGAATTGGAAGAGAGGTGGGTGTGGAGGTCTTTGGAGGAGAGGTGGCTGTGGAGGACTTTGCAGGAGAGTTGGGTGTGGAAGTAATGGGAAGAGAGGTGGGTGTGGAGGGAATTGGAATAGAGGTGGGAGTGGAGATGGGAGGAGAGGTGGGTGTGGCGGTCTTGGGAGGAGAGGTGGGTGTGGAGGTGATGGGAGGAGATGTGGGTGTGGAGGAGATGGGAAGAGAGGTGGGTGTAGAGGTATTGGGATGAGAGGCAGCTGTGGAGGTGATGGGAGTAGAGGTGGCTGTGGAGATGATGGGAGGAGAGGTAGGTGTGGAGGCTTTTGGAGGAGAGGTGGCTGTGGACGTGATGGGAAGAGAGGTGGGTGTGGAGGAAATGGGAAGAGAGGTGGGTGTTGACGTCTTTGGAGGAGAGGTGGGTGTTGAGGTGTTGGGAGGAGAGGTGGGTGTGGAGGTCTTGGGAGGAGAGGTGGGTGTGGAGGGAATGGGAGGATTGGTGGATGTGGAGGCGATGGGAAGAGAGGTGGGTGTAGAGGTCTTGGGAGGAGAGGTGGGTGTGTAGGGGATAGGTGGAGAGGTGGGTTTGGAAGTGATGGGAGGAGAGGTGGGTGTAGAAGTGATGGGAGAATAGGTGGGTGTGGAGGTGATGGGAGGGGAGGTGGGTGTAGAGGGGAAGGGAGGAGAGGTGGGTGTGGAGGGGATGGGAGGAGAGATGGGTGTGGAAGTGATGGGAAGAGAGGTGGGTGTGGAGGTGTTGGGAGGAGAGGTGAGTGCGGAGGCTTTTGGAGGAGAGGTGGCTGTGGACGTGATGGTAAGAGAGGTGTATGTGGAGGTGTCTGGAGTAGTTATAGGTCTAGAGGTGGATGTGGCAGAAGTGCTAGAGCTGAAGGTGGACAAAGATCTGCTGGGTGTCGAGGTAGAGAAAGATGTGGTGGAGGTGGATGTGCTTGGTATGGAGGTGGAAATAGATGTGCTCGTTATGGAGGTATAGGGAAATGTGCTGGAGGTGGATGTGCTGGGTAAGGAGGTGGAAGGAGGTGTGCTGGGTATGGAGGTGGATGGGGATGTGCTGAGTCTGGAGATGGATGTGCTGGGTCTGGAGGTGGAGAATGAGATGGATGTGCTGGGTATGAAGTTGAAGGGAGATGTGCTGGGTGTGGATGTGGAGGGAGATATGCTGGGCGTGGATGTGTAGGGAGATATGCTTGGTGTGGATGTTGAGGGAGATATGCTGGGTGTGGGTGTGAAGGGAGATATGCTGGGTGTGGATGTTGAGGGAGATATGCTGGGTGTAGATGTGGAGGGAGATATGCTGGGTGTGGATGTGGAGGGAGATATGCTGAGTGTGGTTGTGGAGGGAGATGTGCTGGGTGTGGATGTAGAGGGAGATGTGCTGGGTGTGGATGTGGAGGGAGTTATGCTGGATGTGGA
Source organism: Hypomesus transpacificus (assembly GCF_021917145.1). NCBI lineage: Eukaryota > Metazoa > Chordata > Actinopteri > Osmeriformes > Osmeridae > Hypomesus > Hypomesus transpacificus. The sequence goes on from NW_025813856.1 coordinate 34,444, forward strand.
TGTGGAGGGAGATGTGCTGGGTGTGGATGTGGAGGGAGATATGCTGGGTGTGGATGTGGAGGGAGATATGCTGGGTGTGGTTGTGGAGGGAGATATGCTGGGTGTGGTTGTGGAGGGAGATGTGCTGGGTGTGGATGTGGAGGGAGATATGCTGGGTGTGGATGTGGAGGGAGATGTGCTGGGTGTGGATGTGGAGGGAGATATGCTGGGTGTGGATGTGGAGGGAGATGTGCTGGGTGTGGATGTGGAGGGAGATATGCTGGGTGTGGAGGTGGTGCTGGGGCCAGGAAACGTGGTTACCACTGGACCAACTGGGGGAGAGAATTATCAACATGGGATAATGCCGTTGTACGTAAAGTTAAAATATAAACTGACATTGAACTTCATCAATGTAAACTTCAAAAAAAATATGAATATGTAAATTCATAATAAAGCTACAAACTAATACTTTTAAGAAGTGAACAAATCTTAATTACAGAATGTGTGAATAAATCTGTTAATTAAAGGTCCCATGGCATGAAAATGTCACTTTATGAGGTTTTTTATACATTAATATGAGTTCCCCTAGCCTGCCTTTAGTCCCCCAGTGGCTAGAAATTGCTCAGATGAGCCGATCTGGAATTTTCCCCTTATGTCTCCATAAGGGGAAAGGTTACCGCCCCTTTCTCTTCTTTGCCCGCCCAGAGATTCTGGCCTGCCAATGAGAAAATGTGCTTCGACCGTGCAAGCATGATATTGTTTTTTCCTCGAGAGACATCATGGGTGGCAAACGATTGAAGCATGGCAATTAGCACCGCCATTTAAAGCTACACACGTAAAAACTGCTCGTAATGGCTGTAATTCTGAACCAAGGCGGAATTTTGGGAAAGATACTTCAGATACAGTATTAGGGGACCACTAAGGTTTATATAAAAGCATCCAAAAACAGCATGTCATGGGACCTTTAATGGTTGAACAAGTGAACACATTTTGAATTTGAATCATTAAAGGCAGGGCAGGCAAGTTTTGCAAACCTTGTAATTTTAGCTAGAGTATGAAAGGATTCAAATCAAAATATCCCACCCCCTCCCTTAAAATCCACTCCTCCAAAACACATGACCCTGACTACTGCTGGGAAGTAGGTAGGTAGGTAAGTCAAGTAGCCCATCCAATCTGTCCCATCATTAGTGCAGGTCCAACCTTAATGATTGGTTGTGTTTATTACAGTCCTGCGTGGCCCACTGATATCGGATTTATTTCATTTTAGTGTCAAACCTTTGGATTTACTGGTTGCTATCAGGATGTGAAGTATTTTCAGCAAACTACAAAAAAGTGATTCTCAACAATATTACCTACCTTGCCTTTAAAGAACTGGTCAACAATCAGACACTGGTTCCTACTCACCCTCACAGACGATTCCAGCCTCTTCACCATGACTACAGTCATGGGAGCCGAAGCCCCGATGGCTGCAGTCTATCAGTAAGGACTCAGACCCAGAGCACCTGACGTCGTCCAGCCAGATGGGGCCGCTGCCCTGGCCGAAGCTGGACCTGGTGGGGGCAGAGAGGGCTCGGCCACAGCCCAGCTGTCTGCACACCACCTGGGCATGGTTCAGACTCCAGATGTCATCACACACCGTCCCCCACTGGCCCTGGTGGTAGATCTCCACTCTTCCAGAGCAGGCACTGTTCCCCCCAGACAAACGCACATTCGCTTCCCTTGCGGTGGAGTTGAAGGTTTCCAGGGTGGGGGTGACGGGGTCACTGTCATCCGGGGTGGGAGACGTTGTTGTGAAGATGGAGACCACTTGACCCACTAGGGAAGACGGTGACATACGCGTGTTTAAGAAGCTGTGTGTACAGTGTTGATACTGAACAAATAACAAAGGAATTCATCAATAAAAGTGTGAAAGTAAATGAATACATGAGTGAACAAAACACAAACTAAAATAATTAAAATTATAAATATCTTAAATGTTTCTAACCACACCCTTAGTTGAAGACATCAGCCCCTCAACATTTACCCATCCACACTCACCCTCACAGACCACCCCTGCGTCTTCATGATGGGTACAGTTGTGGGGTCCGAAGCCCTGGTGACGGCAATCCATCAGGGAGGACTCCCACCCTGAGCACCCCACGCCGTCCAGCCAGATGGGGCCACTGCCCTCGCTGAAGCTGGACCTGGTGGGGGCAGAGAGGGCGCGGCCACAGCCCAGCTGTCTGCACACCACCCGGGCATGGCTCAGACCCCAGTTGTGATGACACACCGTCCCCCACTGGTCCTGATGGTAGATCTCCACTCTCCCAGAGCAGGCGTTGTCAGGGTAGCCGTTGACTAATCTCAGGGGAGCACTGGCTGTAACAGCAGACAGAATCCTGACTCATAGGTAGTTGCATTGAGAGGAATACATTGAAATTATGTGTGAAAGCTTCCTTTTTGCTGAAAGATTTTATTCATGGATAATTACAATTCTGACACTTAAATCACAAAAAAACGTGATCACTAAACATTCACTCATTCACACTCACCCTCACACACGACCCCGGCATCTTCACCGTGCCAACAGTTGTGGGCGCCGAAGACTGGGTGGCTGCACTCTGCCAGGGAGGACTCTGACCCTGAGCACCCCACATCGTCCAGCCAGATGGGCCCACGGCCCTGGCCAAACTTACCACGGGTGATGGGAAACACCGCGCGGCCACAGCCCAGCTGCCTGCACACCACCTGGGCGTCCAACAACTCCCAGAAGTCATCACACACCGTTCCCCACAGGCCTTGGTGGTAGATCTCCACTCTGCCAGAGCAGGCATTGTCAGGGTAACCGTTGACCAATCTCAGAGCAGAATATGCTGTAATTACATATGTACCATATGATCCTAGCTTTCACAATCGTAGAAATGTTGTTTTTGGTACCCTTTCATAATTTAATATGATAACAATAATGTAATATCTGGAATACACCAAGATCATTCTGTCTGTCCAGGAACACATTGTTTATTATCCTGCAGGAACACACGCTTGTACATGACACTACTTTGGGTATTGTATGTGGATATTAATGTGGATACATTGATGAAACAGGGAGCCTATAATGACAACTGTCTCGTCACTGCACAGCCTACCTGAGGCGACTCTGCTGACAGCGTGTATGGACAGGAACAACAGCAAACCCTCTGACATCATCATTGTGCGCCACATCCTTCAGATCAGACATTAACCTAACAGGATGCCTTGTGTTAATGCATATTGATTTGATATTGATATTACGAATGCCATTATAGATGTATAATGTGTTAATTAAATTCAATAAAAATCTTGAAGAAAAAAAACAAGAAACTAAAATCAGGACAGACACATACAGACTCTGATTGGCTGAAGGATATATCAGGCCACTGCATAAAACTACATTCTGGAAGGGCAAAATTCGATTACAATTTGCTATTCTGACTATATTCAGTTGTTATAAACGTACCAAAAGTGATTCTCGTCATTTTAATTACAGTCCAGTTTCCAGGTATAGGCCTTAAAAAGTATTTTAAACAGACCGAAAACCTTTTGTAGTCCCTTTTGTTGTTCCAGCAGTCAGTAAGTCTTTCTGACGATTCATTGCGTCGCACTCCTTTGCAATGATTGAGCTAGAAGTGTCAAAGTAATTTATGGTAAGGATCATCTAGCCAAAACATAACATTTCTTTAAATTTGTCAGGGAATCTCATTCGCTTCCACCGTAAATGGGGTAGCCTGAGCTTGAATTCCTTTGTTTCATATTTTCAATATTCGTTGTGGCTGCGCGGAATTGGCTTGAAATGGATTCCACGGAGAGCTGTGCGCCATGCAGGGTCATTGCTTGCGTGTTTATGTTTAATATCTTTATTTTTTGCATCCTATGACTCCGAGGCTTTGGGTCTATGTCTGACTGAAAATGTAGTTTACACCGAGTTTATTTAACTGTACAATAATAACAATAATAGCCTATTAATAATAATAATGGCTATTAATAGGCTTATAATGAACTCCAACAAACACATTCTCCATCTAGTCAGCTATTTACAAATTTCTCTATGTGATTGTAGCATAACATTACACCAGAAAACGATACACACAAGCATGACATGGTTTATGGAAGACCATTTTACCAATCATGATTTTAAAAACATTTATACAATTAATATAATTAATACATTTAGTATAGCTTGCTAAATTAACTAACTACCTTGCAAGCTTTGCACACCCTAGCCTTCTGCCATAGACATTATTATTACTACATAATCATATTATTAACATATACCCTATAGGCCTACAGTTGAGGTAGGGGAGACCAGGGTTGGTTGGCACACTTCACTGTCTGCCATATTTCTCTGGCATCATTTATGTTAGAATATTCTAACCAGCAGCAAATGAAACGTTATGGTCTAAGCTATAATTAATCATGTTCAAATGTTGACAAATATTTTCTTTAATGTGGTGATTTGTGATTAAACTCATGTTGTGCATTTGTGATGGGGCTGGTTGGCACACAAAATGGGTTTGGTTGGCACAATGTTACCATGCTAGAGTTACACAAAATGAAGCAAGCAATAGAAACAATTTTAACATTTAATAGTATATTTGGAGCAATTCATCATTTAATAACATGTGTTATGCAATTCAATATAAGGAATTTATATTTTAACCCTGACTCTATCCCTAATCCTCAGGATTAGGCAAAAGGAATGAAGACCGAAATGTTGACAACAATGTTCTTATTCAGGGCCGTACGCAGGGCCCAAAAAATACTGAGGTCATGAGTCAGAACTTCTAGGCGGGTTCGGGGGCATGCTCCCCCGGAATTTTTTTAAATTACATTATTTAAATATGGCCATTTTCTCTTATTGAGTCTTAAGGAGCAAAAACATCATCATTATGACTTTTGAATATGGGGCGGTGTGGAGCTTTTGAAATTTTGAGGTAAACATGGGGCATTCTGAGGCTTTTTGAAGGACCTTTATGGGACTCATGAAGTAAGGGCAAGTTACCACAATTATTATTATATGGCAACGACGGTACGAGCGTTCTGATTGGATAATGAGTAGTAACCCCAGCCGCGTATTGCCCTCCTCGCCGGTCAATACGGATCCGTATTGCCCTCTGACGTCAGCTTCAAAATGAGCGATATGGACAAGTCAGCTGCTGAGTTTTACTATCCAGATGATGCTGAAAAGCTTTGTCATCGAAAGTGAGGATGAAGACCAGACTCTTTGAATCACTTGTGTCGTTATTTTGTGATGAAATTAAAGCCATTTTAGCAGAACCATGTTGTCAGCTTTCTATAAAAAGTAATGAGTTGCTTGGCAACACATGAAACACACCGTGAGAAGACTTGAGAGCTAGCTACAATTAGCCTAAAGGTACCATTTATTTTCGTTTACAAAATGAAAAGAATCTAAAATTGCCATATAATAAACTACTTACTAACCTCGACCGTTCGGTCATGCCGGGAAATATCAAACTGAGGCTGGAACGTATCGACCGAGCCATAGCGAGTCAGTTTGATATTTCCCAATTGCCACTGAATTTCATTTTCAATCAATCACATCAATGACATATCAATCGCAAAATGAATGTTGATTCAACCGGTGGAAATTGATTGACAACCGGTACTGACGGAGTTAACCAAACTTTGATTTGATGTTTCCTTATCCGAGTGCTGCAATACAAATATTTCCACATGAAAATGAATCTTTCTTCTCACAGTCATCTGCCACTTAAACTTCTCTTAACCTACATGTTTAGTTTGCTGCGCTCCTCTTCCAGTGACTGTAACTAACATAGGCTATTCACTAACAGTAGCGGTATGTCTATGGCAGAGCCATAGAAAAAGATTCTGCAAATTCTTTTTCTATGGCTCTGGTCTATGGCGGTAACATCAGCGTCCGACTTGTGTTTGGTGGTTACCATAACGACAGTACGTTTTGTTGATGACGCGCAGCACGTATGTCCAAACTCTTGAGCTACTCGGCTCTTCAAGTATAAAATCACGTTACGGTTTGTGGGAGACCAAGATCATCGTCCTGCAGTCAGTTTCACGTGTACTTTATTTTGAGTTTATATACCACGATTTAAGCACAAAAAAAACTGAAATACGAAAAAAAATACCGAGGACACGACCTCGGTGTCCTCAATGGTAGTTACGGCCCTGTTCTTATTAGACAACATTGAAAGGGACGGAATATGACCCCACAACAGGAGCCAAACAGTAGCCCTACAAGTGGCCCTCCTCCACCATCACACGTATAAATGCATGTCTTACCACTTTTTGTATTAAATGCGTATATCTTCAAAATTACTGTGCCAACCAACCCCACTCAAATTTAACCCAACTTTGAGATGAAATTATGTTAGCCAGCTACAATCACTCATCACAGATTGGCACATTTTAAATGAAAATGTAACGGATTCCTATGTCTATTAACTACACGTAACATATTTCCAACATCTTTATCTTACACCGTTTTATAATACATTTAGTCCAGAGACCACTTTTTAAAAAACTTTTGATAGGCTAAAAGTTAAATGTTACCCCCACCAACGCGCGACAGCGCCCAATCGAATAAATAAAAGAATCGTCTCCGTTTTAGCCGTTACCACAGGTCTAAATGTTGGTCACACGCTCTCACGCAACACCTTGTATTTCTCTCCCACGCTGATAAGTAGGGCTCTCAAGGGAGATCTTGTCCCACTGTATACAATTAATGGACGAGGCGCCGGCATACGGAGGTAGGCAACATTTTCTGCCGAGTTGAGCGCTGTCTCGTCTCGAGATAAACCCACTACTTCTCAGAACGACCAGCACCCCGAACACACATTTGTAGCCTACTTACATGTCATCTACTTGGTCTCGGGGCTTCAGAGCAAAAAGAATACCGACAACCTAGGATGCCTGTTCATGTATGTCCGTGGGCGTGTCTTCTGTGAGATACACCTGTTGTTCTCGCGGGTGTTTATTGCAGAGTGCATACACATGCGTTGCTTCGGTCAAGTATCAATTTATTCCGTCTATGGAGTGACATCACCATGTCACCTTTTGTAAAAAATAAAAAATATGAAAAACGGACTTACCGTTTGCCTGCCGGTTGCTTTCGTACTAATCCCCTGCTACACTAGCCATCCTCCCGGCTAACAGATAACAGAGAAGTACAGGCAGACAAGGCCATAATTATAATACATATTGGGGGGGGGCATCCCGACAATATTCAAATCTGGTCAACATTTTCCCCCAATATATTGATATAAAATATAAATGTGCTACGCTACGACAGGCAACCACGCTGTCCGAAATTATCATACCAAATTGTCATTCGTCCCCAATGTTTACTCAATGGCTACGGCCTTGCTGTCAGCGCCCCAAACGGGGAGTTAGACAGACTACCAGGCCAGTGGCATAAACTCCCGCAAAATCCCAAGTGATAGTTTTAAGGTTTGACCAATTAGAGCTAATCCCGTCAGTGTTTTCAATTTAGCAACTTTGTTGCTAGATTCAGCAACTTTTCAGACTACCATGGCAACTTTTATGAGCTGCCAGTGTTGAAATAAGCACATATTTACTTCCACACAAAATAAATAAATAAACATATCGTGAGTGAGTCAAGACGGGGAAGGCTTTTTTTTTCTTTGGTGCATTGGGTCTTTTCAGAATTTCACAAACAAGTTAGCAACATAATGTTCCATGTTTACTACGTTGATTAAAGACTGCCATCTAGTGTAAACATTGAGATTCGCAGTTGAGTAGAAAGAAATGTTTGGACAGATCTTGAACATTGATACTGACACAACAAACAGTATCAGTTGCTACTTGGTATTCTTGTAGATGGTGGACCGTAGTTACATTTACTAATAATTATTAACTGTATGATGGATTTTGAAACAGTTGTATCGACATCACCGTGGAGGACTGTTGTAAAATATGTTTAACAATTCCTGTATTAAAATACTGTTTTATTTAATTTTTTAATTAAAGATAGAATCCAGCAGGCCTTGATTATTTCAGGAAACAGATCCCTGCTTTGGTTCCAGATACATGATTAAGTTAAAGGAAAAGTATTGCGTTTATTTAGTATACTTAATTCCCAGTGTCCCAACTTTTCCCCCCATATAAAATGACTACTTAGAAAGTGCAAATCTTTAGTAACTGACCCACTATATAAAGCTGTATATTATAGCGACTATATAAAATAGTTATTTATATGCAGGTATTCTGTCATCCTTTCCATTTTATGTTTTTTTTTTTTTCAAAAGACAGGAGACAGTAGAGAGCCTGAGTTGGTTGCCATAGGGATGATGGTCATGAAGCCATTCTGAGGGAGGTGTGACTTCATCAGCTCACTCCAGACTCTGGGCCCCTGGAGGTCAGAGGTCAGGGACAAACATAGTGTTACCAGCGAGACTGTTCATATGACAACATCATGAGTCATCATAGCTGTGGTTTATACTCACAGGTGATTGGTCCGATGGTGACGTGCTTCAGGGGTACGAGTTTGTCGACAGAGCGGACAGACCTTCCTGAACACATCTGTGGAGAGACACCAGGGAGTCAGAGAGACCAGAGAGTCAGAGAGACCAGAGAGAATGTGAAGGTCCAGAGAGTCAACTGTCAGAGAGACCAGAAAAAGAGAGTGAGAGAGAGATTTTAAGTACAAGAGAGACGAGAGGCAGAGAGACCAGAGACAGAGAGACCAGAGATTCAGAGAGACCAGGAAGGAGAGTGGGAGGACTCACAGGAGAGCAGGAGGAGGTCCTCTGGTCACACAGGTTGAGGCTGCAGTGCAGGTAGACGTCCCTGTAGTCCCCCTGGAACAGGAACAGCAGCGCAGAGAAGCGAGCCTGGAGGGACAAGCCACTCTCCTCCACGGTCACCTGGTGACGGTCGGTAGGACACCTGGAGGAACAGGGGAGTTAGACAAACACACACACACATCCTTCTCTTCCCCTCTCCAGGCTCACATACTTGTGCTTGATGAGGAAGTATTTCAGGAGATCATCAGGATCAAGGGAGTGGGTGGCGTAGCAGTCCTCCAGAACGACCACAAAGGCCTCAGCGTCCGTCTCTTCAACAGACACGCCCACATGCAGAATGGAGCCCAGGGGCAGAGTGACCGGGCCTGCTGGGTAAGGAGTTGAGTAGCTGGAGTTGGGGAACAGAGACATGGAGGCCCTGGCCTTGGGACCCCTGCCTGACAGCCTGACAAGATAGGATGGAACCACAAAACAACAGGGTGAAAGTAGTGTATGTGTGTGTGTGATGTCAGTGTGTGTGTGTGTGTGATATCAGTGTGTGTGTGTGTGTGTGTGAGTGTATTTGTGTGTGTTAACCTACACCAGGTATGGTCTTATCAAATCCAGGCCAGTCTCTAAAGGAATACATTGAGAAAAATGTAAAGAGTAAAAAGGGAAAGCATTAGTAAAAAAGAAAATTGTAATATATTTACCATTTATCCCCCCAAAAATCAACAGATGATAAATTAATTAATTCATAAAGGTCATTCATTTTGAAATGAATGACCAAAGACATTTTTACGTTTAGATTTTTTTCATTTCACTTTACAAAATATATTTATATATACATTTATAGTATATGAGCGGAAAGGTACATTGCTAAGCATTAATCCATTCACACTCACCCTCGCAAAGCACCCCTGCATCGTCTCCATGACCACAGTTGTGTGCACCGAAGGGCAGATGGCTGCAGTTTGTAAGGGACGACTCTAACCCTGAACACCTGACATCGTCCAGCCAGATGGGCCCGCTGCCCAGGGCGAATCTGGCACTGGTGAGGATAGACAGGGCATTGCCACAGCCCAGCTGCCTGCACACCACCTGAGCATGGCTCAGGTGCCAGTTGTCATTACACACCGTCCCCCACTGGCCCTGGTGGTAGATCTCCACTCTGCCAGAGCAGGAACTGTAGCCCTCAGCCAGACGTAACTCCCCCTCCACTCCTGAAGGTGTGGTGGGTGTGGAGGTGATGGGAGGGGAGGTGGGTGTGGTGGTGATGGGAAGAGAGGTGGATGTGGAGGTGATGGGATGAGAGGTGGGTGTAGTGGTGATGGGAAGAGAGGTGGATGTGGAGGTGATGGGAGGAGAGGTGGGTGTGGACGTATTGGGTGGAGAGGTGGGTCTGGAGGTGATGGGAGGAGAGGTAGGTGAGGACGTAGGTGTGGAAATTATGGGAGGAGAGATGGGTGTGGAGGTGATGGGAGGAGATGAGGGTCCGGAGGTGATGGAAGGAGAGGTAGGTGTGGAGGTGGGTGTGGTGGTGATGGGAGGAGAAGTGGGTGTGGAGGTAATGGGAGGAGAGGTGGGTGTGGAGGTGATGGGAGGAGAGGTGGGTGTGGAGGTGATGGGAGGAGAGGTGGGTGTGGAGGTTATGGGACGAGAGGTGGGTGTGGAGGTTATGGGACGAGAGGTGGGCGTGGTGGTGATGGGAAGAGAGGTGGATGTGGAGGTGATGGGAGGAGAGGTGGGTGTGGACTTATTGGGTGGAGAGGTGGGTGTGGAGGTGATAGGAGGAGAGGTAGGTGAGGACGTAGGTGTGGAAATTATGGGAGGAGAGATGGGTGTGGAGGTGATGGGAGGAGATGAGGGTCCGCAGGTGATGGAAGGAGAGGTAGGTGTGGAGGTGGGTGTGGTGGTGATGGGAGGAGAAGTGGGTGTGGAGGTGATGGGAGGAGAGGTGGGTGTGGAGGTGATGGGAGGAGAGGTGGGTGTGGAGGTGATGGGAGGAGAGGTGGGTGTGGAGGTTATGGGACGAGAGGTGGGTGTGGAGGTTATGGGAGGAGAGGAGGGTCTGGAGGTGATGGAAGGAGAGGTAGGTGTGGAGGTGGGTGTGGAGGTGATGGGAGGAGAGGTATGTGTAGAGGTGATGGGAGAAGAGGTGGGTGTGGAGGTGTTGGGAGGAGAGATGGGTGTGGAGGTTATGGGAGGAAAGGTAGGTGTGGAGGTTATGGGAGGAGAGGTGGCTGTGGAGGTGGTTGTGCTGGTGATGGGAGGAGAGGTGGGGGAGGATGTGATGGGAGGAGAGGTGGGTGTGGAGGTAAGTGTGGAATTGATGGGAGAAGAGATGGGGGAGGGGGTGATGGGAGGAGAGATGGGTGTGGAGGTAAGTGTGGAAGTGAGTGGAGGAGAGGAAGGTCTGGAGGTGAATGGAGGAGAGGTAGTTGTGGAGGTGGGTGTGGTGATGATGGGAGAAGAGGAGGGTTTGGAGGTTATGGAAGGAGAGGTGGGTGTGGTGGTCTTGGGAGGCGAGGAGGGTCTGGAAGTGATGAAAGGAGAGGTGGGTGGTGAGGTTTTGGGAGGAGAGGTGGGTGTGGAAGTGATGGGAGGATAGATGGGTGTGGAGGTGATGGGAGGAGTGGAGGGTCTGGAGGTGTGTGTGGTTGTGATCAGAGGAGAGGTAGGTGTGGAGGTGATGGGATGAGAGGTGGGTGGTGAGGTTTTGGGAGGAGAGGTGGGTGTGGAAGTGATGGAAGGAGAGGTGGGTATGGAGGTGATGGGAGGAGAGGTGGGTGTGGTGGTGATGGGAGGAGAGGTGGTTGTGAAGGTGATGGGAGGAGAGGTGGGTGTGGTGGTGATGGGAGGAGAGGTGGGTGTGGAGGTGGGTGTGGTGGTATTGGGAGGCCAGGAGGGTCTGGAAGTGATGTCAGGAGAGGTGGGTGTGGAGGTGATGGGAGGAGAGGTGGGTGTGGTGGTGATGGGAGGAGAGATGGGTGTGGTGGTGATGGGAGGAGAGGTGGGTGTGGTGGTGATGGGAGGAGAGGTGGGTCTCGAGGTGATGGGAGGAGAGGCGGGTGTGGAGCTGGATTTCAAGGTGGTGGAGTAATTGTTGGGTCTCGGGGTGGAGGTAAAGGTGAAGGTGGGGGTATAAATGATGGGTATGGAGGTAGAGGTGGCAGGATAAGTGACCATTTGAATAACTGGGGGAGAAATTTTCCAACATGGGCATACAGTTTTATGTTAATTAAAAACATAAAAGGACATTTAACATCATAAATGCAAACTTCCAAAAATATATGAAAATTTAAAGCTAATAAAGTAAAGCTACTAACTAGGGACATTTAAGAAGGAATCTTTTTTGAGTTGCGAAATGTTTGAATAAATCCATACATTATTTTTTAAACAAGTGAACACTTTTTGAATTAAATCATTAACTGGTCAACAATCAGACACTGGTTCCTACTCACCCTCACAGACGATTCCAGCCTCTTCACCATGACTACAGTCATGGGAGCCGAAGCCCCGATGGCTGCAGTCTATCAGTAAGGACTCAGACCCAGAGCACCTGACGTCGTCCAGCCAGATGGGGCCGCTGCCCTGGCCGAAGCTGGACCTGGTGGGGGCAGAGAGGGCTCGGCCACAGCCCAGCTGTCTGCACACCACCTGGGCATGGTTCAGACTCCAGATGTCATCACACACCGTCCCCCACTGGCCCCGGTGGTAGATCTCCACTCTTCCAGAGCAGGAACTGTTTCCCCCAGCCAGACGCAGCTCCCCTTCCATGGCCGTGGAGTTGGAGGTCTCCACTGTCATCCGGGGTCGGAGATGATGTGAAGATGGAGACCACTTGACCCACTAGGGAAGAAGACATACGCGTGTTTAAGAAGCTGTGTGTACAGTGTTGATACTGAACAAATAACAAAGGAATTCATCAAGAAAAGTGTGAAAGTAAATGAATACATGACACAACAAAAATAATGACAATTATAAAATCTTACATGTTTCTAACCACACCCTTAGTTGAAGACATTGGTCCCTCAACATTCACCCATCCACACTCACCCTCACAGACCACCCCTGCGTCTTCATGATGGGTACAGTTGTGGGGTCCGAAGCCCTGGTGACGGCAATCCATCAGGGAGGACTCCCACCCTGAGCACCCCACGCCGTCCAGCCAGATGGGGCCGCTGCCCTCGCTGAAGCTGGACCTGGTGGGGGCAGAGAGGGCGCGGCCACAGCCCAGCTGTCTGCACACCACCTGGGCATCATGCAGCTCCCAGCCGTCATCACACACCGTCCCCCACTGGTCCTGGTGGTAGATCTCCACTCTCCCGGAGCAGGCGTTGTCAGGGTAGCTGTTGACCAATCTCAGGGGAACACTGGCTGTAACAGGAGACATGACCCTGACTCATAGGTAATTGCATTGAGAGGAATACATTGAAATTGCGTGTGAAAGCTTCCTTTTTGCTGAAAGATTGTATTCATGAATAATTAATTAAATTGATGAATTAACTTTAAATAAGTACTTAAATGTTGAATCAGGGAGTATAGGCTATTAGTACATTTAAATGCAAAACAATGATTAAACATGAAGAATTAAAACACGATCACAAACATCTTTATAATACTGAATAAAGATGGAATTAATGAATGCATGAATTGTAACTTAAGCGTTTCATCACCCATTTGTTACCCTGTCCTCATTTCCTTGGCTCAAATCACTAAAACCTTGATCACTAAACATTCACTCATTCACACTCACCCTCACACACGACCCCGGCGTCTTCACCGTGCCAACAGTTGTGGGCGCCGAAGACTTGGTGGCTGCACTCTGCCAGGGAGGACTCTGACCCTGAACACCTGACGTTATCCAGCCAGATCGCCCCGTTACCAAGGCCGAATCTAGCATTGGTAATTGGATACACGGCGTGGCCACAGCCCAGCTGTCTGCACACCACCTGGGCCTCCTGCAGACCCCAGGAGTCGTCACACACCGTCCCCCACTGGTCCAGGTGGTAGACCTCCACTCTGCCAGAGCAGGCGTTGTCAGGGTAACCGTTGACCAATCTCAGAGTAGAATTCGCTGTAATGACAGACCAAACCTGACTTGTAGTTAGTTGTTTACTTGGTACGTTCCTAGATTTCATACGGTCATCGAAATACTGTTTTTGGCTTTGACCTTTCATGCATCATTTTAAATGCATCAACTTTAAGAGAGTCTGACACTGATTGGACACTTTCTGTAATTTCCCCATGCATGACACTTCTGTACTCAGACTCTTGTGGACACACTGCAGTGTAATACAAAACGGAAACCTATAATGACAACTGTCTCGTCACTGCACAGCTTACCAGAGGTGACTCCGCTGACAGCGTGTATGGACAGGAACAACAGCAAACCCTCTGACATCATCATTGTGCGCCACATCCTTCAGATCAGACTTTAACCTGACAGAAAGTCCTGAGAAAAAAAAGTATGAGATAAACATTAGGACTCAGTGTCCGCAGTTATCTGCCCACCGCACAAAAATATTGTCTGTTTGTTATAGAATGGCAGGGCACAATCCTAATCAGTTCCCATAGTCAGTCACAAGTCACAAACTTGAATGCTACTTTTAAGAGTTTCTAGGAAAAGTTGTTGTTTGCACAACATATGTTGTGTATTATTAGGCTGCACTTTTTCAGTGCTTATGCTGTAGGGTCCGTGTACCTGGTGGCCATTCGTTTTTCTATTTTGCAACCCGTGTTGTGCTGGCACAAGTAAAAAAGAGAGAGAGGGGAAGGGATGCGCAATGATTGGAGGTGTTATTACTTCCGAACACTAGAGGGCAGCAACGACTAGCTTTTTTAGCCTGTAATCTACAGGCCTACTTACAGTATATTACCTTGACCACACAGCGGAGGCCTCATGTATAACAGATTACGCAGCAATTATACCTGAAGATGTCGTATGGCCAAAACGCAAGCTTTTCGTGTGTACGCAAGATTTATACATGAGGTGCACAAATCAGAATTGAGGTAGGCTAAGAAAACATTACAAAACTAACGAAAGTGTCTACCGATCATATTATTTTGACTAAAACATTTAAACAATATAAAATGAATCTCCAAAAAATTGGATTTGCGCTCAATGAATGCGATAAAAATGTGCACGCTCGCATTAACTATTGATGTCCCTGCCCAGGCTAATATCAAACTTGCGTCCCTGAACTGTTGTATAGTGGGTTAAGCAAGAGGAGTTTCTATAGGCAAGGCAAGTTTATTTGTATAGCACATTTCAACAACAAGGCAATTCAAAGTGCTTCACATAAAACCATTAAAAGCATCAAAACATAATGCAAACGAAAACAAGATTTTAAAACAATTTAGAACAATCAATAAAAGATTAAAAACATGTCAAAATGCAAGAAATTAAATAAAAGTTGCAGTGCAGTTTAAGAAATAAAATGCAGGAGTGAGATGCAGAAATTGATATCGTTGAATCTGGTTCAATTAAAGGCAACAGTAAACTGTAAAGTCTTCAGTCTGTAGCCTATAGTCTAGTATAGCCTATAGACTAGTAGTGCATTGTGCGCAGCAAGCTTGAAATAAATAATAAGGGCCTGAGTCCTTGAGGTTCATGTCTAAAAACGCCTCTGATTATTTTACCAAAGGCTAAATTGTCTTTAGGGACTTTGAAGCACCTGTGTGCCGATCTGGAGTAAACTGGCGATTTTAGCAAACACCACACAAACGGAATTGGGGCTTGCTAGCTCTGCAAATTCAGATATTCTGGTAAAGCAGCAATATAAATCAAAAATATAAATTAAATTATATATGAGTCATATAATTGTTCCCCCCAAAGTTGATAGCAGATTTTCGCGCAGGAGCACCCACGGTATCGGCGCCTGTGCCATGGGTGCGTGCTGCAGTGGCTATTTGGCAAGCTCAGAAGAGCGTGCTGACGTGGAATTCTGGGGCATTGGTTTGTGTTTTTGGTTAACCTGCTTTGATTTTACATGCGTTGATTGGGATACTGTAAAACATTTTTCCGGGATTATCAATTTAAATGAATGCACTGACTCAGGGGAGCCGCCAGGAATGTTGGGCCCCATGAAAAAAAAAGAGATTATTTCTATTAGTTTTTCAATTTTTTTATTGGAATTGTCCAACTCCCCCCCCCCCCCCCCCCCCCCCCCATATACGGCGCCTCTGCAATGACTAATAAAGTAAATTGTTAAAACTCAAACTTTATAGTTTACTATGGGGCATGCACAGCAGATTTATACTGGGGCACACACCCCAGTATGAAGGGTGTAACGACGCCCCTGATAAAAATGTACAACACAGCCTGCATCTAATGCGATACAATATATTTCCTTGTCACATATAGCAGAGGCTAATAACTAAGACCCCCTCTTTGACAGAAGCTTCACCGGTGAAGGTGGAGACAGAAATGTGTCTGATCGGAAAGCAGTGATATTAAAAACAAAACAAAAATGTTTTTTTGTACGTATTTTAGAGACGTATTTTCTTACGTTTCATTGCGTCTCACTCCTTGGCAGTGGTTGAGCTAGAAGTGTTGAAGTCACAGTCATTCAAGGATAATCGACATAGCATATCGGCCTGTACCGTATAAGCTCATACATTTATATTTATGAATTTGACAGGGAATCTCTTTCAGCTTCATCGTAAAGGTAACCCATGAGCTTTCCAAACGCAATTTTATCTTTGGGCCTATAGCCTACTATAAATTATAAATCATTAATAGTTACAATTGGCCTACATTAGGCCTACTATTGGCTAGGTTATATAGGTACTAGGCCTGATATAAAATTAAATTGCAATAAGAAATCATAGCCTACTTGTCACATGTGTCATCGCGTCGCTCGTCAGTATGGCTGCCCTCGTCCAACACCTGGTCTTTACGGAGGTTCACACGTGCAACGAACACCTGTCATAAAAACTGCTTTAACCAGCTATTTGCCACCGAAAACCTATAGCCTTTGGGTGGGTGGTGTTTAGCTTACTGAGGAGTGAGTTTAAACATTTAACATCGGTAACACTTAGCCTACATATTTTCAATCTACTGTTATTAATACATATGACCATAAGTAGCCTATTATTGATACATGGGTTATATATGTCGGTCTATATAGCTATTAATTCAATATGAACAAAATTATTATTTTATGCCTATTAGGGTCCACTAGTCTTCTTATTCAAGAACATTGTTCAAGAATAATCTAATCTTGTAAGATCTATATCTCTGTTATATGTCTTTATGAAATTGACATAAGCCTATATATATGAATATCCTCTTCACTCAACATTTACTTTTGCCTACTTTTGCCTATACTTTTGCTAAATTATTTATTGCAGAATAAACGTGTAAAAGCATTGCTACGCATAGTTAAGGCAGTCGATAAGGCTGACTGTGGTTGCATTCTGTAAGTAGGCTATAATAATTTAAATAATTATAATATGTCTCATTATAAAAATTACCATAAAATAATAATAATAAAAAGAAAACATAAGAATAACTGGCCTACAAATAATAATAGCCTACCAATTTATAACAATTTGTTATTTACAAATTAGTCTAAGACTTTTAACATCGAGTTCAGCTCGAAATATTCAATGTAGCGCTGGCTTTTAAAGTTTGTCAGTTTAATTTAAGTTTGGTTCTTGAAAGAACAGCCTTCTTTGCGTATCTTCTGACAAAGAACGCAAGTTACAAAATTTGCTCTTTTGGCTGCAGAGTTAATGTTGATTGTTGAAAAAAAAAAGAAATACCAAAATGCATTAATCACTGCTGTCTCCAACAGCGCTCCAGTGACAAAAAAGTAACAAGCTTTCAAGCTGCCTTGCATTAGACTGATATAGCCTATATCATTTATATATATACATATATAATACAAAAACGTTGTATCAACACTTGATAAGTTGTATCAACTTTTTAAATTGATTCGAATACATTTCATAAATAATAAGACTACACTTATTTTATAAAGTATTTTATAAGACAAAATACAATTTTATAAAACAAAATACAATTTTATAAAAAGGCCATAACAAACGCAAAACGTAAACCCTAAAACATAATGAAATAAATCCTTTGCTAACAATAAAAACAAGCCGATACTGATCTTAAAGGTCAAACTGCTATAACCTATAGCACTCTGAACACACCGTAATACTTACATGTATATTATAAATCCGCCTTGGATCACGCGAAAAAAATACTGACAACTGATCAAGCCCACTCCTCTCTTGCGTGCATGTGGGCGTGTCTTCTGTGACGGTGACATTTTTGTGTCACCTTGTGATGGCTCGTCTGGCACGTGCGTGTCCAAGCCCTCACCCCTGCTCTTCGACTCGAAACAAATGCCCCGGTTGATCTTGATGGTTTTGTATTTACGTTTTTGGCACCTGGATAATTCCGGTGATTTTATAAAAAAAACTGATTTCAAAAATCTAAAACTATTTTCCCAGTAGCTTACTATTTTTTTCTGCTGTCGAACCTGGCCCAAAGTAACAGCTTTCTTGATATTTGAAAAGGGGAAACTGGCACATACAACGTACATTTCTAATGTAATTAATGAACAACACCTGTACCATCAAATATATCATATCACCCCAGAAAAGCGAATACGGCAGGATCAAAGACAAAACTAAGAATACCAGTGGGACATGAGATCAATGAACTAATTTCGGAAAGCCCATTTTATTTTATTCATATGGAAATTAAAATAAAACACAATTGAGATAACCAAGATAATTGAGATTGAGCATTAATCTTTAAAGGAGTTTTAATAGAAGGAATCTGAGCGACAGTTGGTCATCACAGGGAAGGTTCTCATAAAGTCACATGCTAATCACTGCTAATACACATTCTGGGTTTGATGTGATGCTAGATCTGGAGTTCAATACTTAATGCTCGCGCTCGTTGTTTAGTGAAGGTGATGTCTTTTTATCTCTTCATTTTTCAGCCCCACCCTTACGTTTCTTAGCATGGTTTACTATCGTTATTCTTCTCCCGGTGCTCCCGATGGCCAGTCCGCTACTGCGGGGCATTGCCACGGTGGTGGATTTTCAAGTCATATCATT
The DNA here is from genome assembly GCF_021917145.1 of Hypomesus transpacificus. NCBI lineage: Eukaryota > Metazoa > Chordata > Actinopteri > Osmeriformes > Osmeridae > Hypomesus > Hypomesus transpacificus. The sequence continues at coordinate 53,262 of NW_025813856.1, forward strand.
TTAACTTCTCCTGCTGTCAGGAGGTACTGCAACACCTTCAGCACCCCTAGTTCCAGCGGCCATGAACTTGCGTCCCTGAACAGTTGTATAGTGGGTTAAGCAAGGGGAATTTCTATAGCCTAGTAGTGCATTGTGCACAGCAAGCTTGAAAGAAAAAAAAGAGATTTCAATAGGGCCCTGTGCCCCAGTAGATTTTCATGACAAAGCCTCTGAGATGATCCCTCAAAAAGTAGCTTGGCATTTAAGGAGACCCAGAGTACAAAGCGTAACTGGTATTCCCTCGAGGCGATTTCCTCTGGCTTTGAGAGACACTCACATAGTAAGAATTTGAGTTGTGAGGTGTTCACTTTGCATATGTCCCGGGGCTGCAAACGCAGGCTCTGTCAGGGGTGTGGATGAGTCTGGAAGCACAGTGAGTGTGAGACTGCAGAGTGGGGGGAGACTCACAGGCCAGCAGAATAACGACATTAGTTCAACATATTGTAAGGAGCATTAATAGCATATTAATAGGAGACTTGATATACTGTATATTGTAACACGTCATCCGCAGGACTTGAACAAGCAGTGGGGTCATTTTGAAACCACAAGTTACAGCAGTTCTAAAGCAACTTGTAGCTCAGTCTAACTTTACGTCCATTGTATAGCTTCAGTCTGCTTCTCAAAGCACTGCTGAACACTTAAGGATGCTGATTTCACACATTTTGTGTCCAAACCTTTGACTGGTACTGTATGTCATGCATTAACTTTGTGTTTCCTGTTATACCCCTCCTTTACCTGGCTTTATGTTTTTTATCTGGTCATTTCACTTCTGCGCGCTTTAGCATAAGTCCTGAATGCTTACACGTATTCACCCTCTTTTTTTGTTTAGTCAAATTTGACTGATTTACAAATGTTCTGTTTGGAAACTTAAGAGTCCACTTCAACTGACTGTCATAAGGGTCCATGACTCTGTCCACACAGGGCATCGGATACTCTGGCAACTGATGCTGCAAAACTAACCTGCTGGTCCAGGAGTAGCTAACTGTGTTATTGCTTTACCAAATGCCCCTAACAATGAAAAATATGATTATCACAGACTTTCTGGCATGCTGACATATTTTACTTTCAGTAAAATCAGTCAAAGGATTCCAGTTTATAAAAAGTCAATCATAATCCTGACACCATTTGATGAAATGTGTCATATTCAAGGCAGGGCCATGGTTCTGCTGGAGGCTGAACCACTCAGGATCATCAGCTAACTGGATTGTGGATCTTGACCTAAGCATGCTCTGGCCCTGCTGAAATGGCAGCTGAGCAGAGATGGTGGGCACTGTAGGTAGGAGGGCACCTGAGCATGAGATGGTGGGCACTGTAGGTAGGAGGGCACCTGAGCATGAGATGGTGGGCACTGTAGGTAGGAGGGCACCTGAGCATGAGATGGTGGGCACTGTAGGTAGGAGGGCACCTGAGCATGAGATGGTGGGCACTGTAGGTAGGAGGGCACCTGAGCAGAGATGGTGGGCACTGTAGGTAGGAGGGCACCTGAGCATGAGATGGTGGGCACTGTAGGTAGGAGGGCACCTGAGCATGAGATGGTGGGCACTGTAGGTAGGAGGGCACCTGAGCATGAGATGGTGGGCACTGTAGGTAGGAGGGCACCTGAGCATGAGATGGTGGGCACTGTAGGTAGGAGGGCACCTGAGCAGAGATGGTGGGCACTGTAGGTAGGAGGGCACCTGAGCATGAGATGGTGGGCACTAGATGACGTGCAGAGGAACCGTCTGGAAGGTCCTGTTGGTTCACAGGATCGATTCAGCCACCTTTCGGTTACTGGCCCGCCTCCTTTACCTAGTTACCAAGTCGTCAACTAGTCTTTTGGATGTTTGAATGACCCTACCCCTCTCGTCTACACACAGAAGAGATAGATACACACAGAAGAGATACATACATTTTATTCATTCAAGGAAGACACTCAATAAGGAACTGAAAATAAACACTATAAAACAATAGTGGTGTTTTCTAAGATGGTAGTGCGTTGATGCACGTGGAACCTGATGAACTTACATCAGGTTTTAAAAAAGTACCGTAATTTTCCATTACAAAGGTTACACAGTGAAACATCCCAATTTAGATTAGACAGGAGAGATGATGTCGTGGTCACCATGATTATGGCTACATGTTGTTTTTCCAGAAATCAGTTCTGAGGGAGGGGTGACATCATCAGCTCTAGTCTAGACTCTGGTCCCTGAAAGGTCAGAGGTCAGACACAAACAAATTCATACTTTAGACTGAGACCTTCACTGTGACATCATCGTGATTGACAGATCGGGAGGCGGGGCTGAAGCCCATACTCACAGGTGATTGGTCCGATGGTAAGCGGCTTGAGGTGGAGGGACTCAGAGACAGAGCGGGCCGTCCTTCTAGAGCACACCTGTAGAGAGAGACCAGAGAGAACGGAGAAAGCTAAGAAAAATACTTCTAAGGGAATTGAAGAGAGAGAGATTTTAAGAAAGAGACAAGAGGCAGAGAGACCAGAGGCAAATACACCAGAGACAGAGAGACCAGACACAGAGAGACCAGACAGTCAGAGAGACCAGAGTCAGAGAGACCAGAGTCAGAGAGAACAGAGACAGATGGACTAGAGGCAGAAAGACCAGAGTCAGGAAGACCAGGAAAGAGGGTGGGAGGACCTACAGAAGAGCAGGAGGAGTTCCTCTGGTCACACAGGTTGAGGCTGCAGTGCAGGTAGACGTCCCTGTAGTCCCCCTGGAACAGGAACAGCAGCACAGAGAAGCGAGCCTGGAGGGAGAAGCCACTCTCCTCCACGGTCACCTGGCGACGGTCGGTAGGACACTTGGAGGAGGAGAGAGAGAGGGAAAATAATCACAAATCTCTCTTCAGCTGATTTTACACACACACACAAACATACACACGCACACACACGTCAATATTCAGGGTCACATACTTGTGCTTGATGAGGAAGTATTTCAGGAGGTCATCAGGATCAGGGGAGTGGCGTAACAGTCCTCCAGAACGACCACAAAGGCCTCAGCGTCCGTCTCTTCAACAGACACGCCCACATGCAGAAGTGCAGAGTGACCGGGCCTGCAGAGTAAGGAGCTGTGTAGTTGGCATCACGGAACAGAGACATGGAGGCCCTGGCCTTGGGACCAACTGCTACAATCCCGATTCCATTCATCCTGTCCACAGACCAAGAAGTTGTGGATTTTTTACCATGTTCCTGCATTGGCTAAAGTATTAATGGAATTAGATTTTTCTTGTCTAAAGTCCAATGATGTCCTAAGAAACCGTTTATCCTCTTGGTGTAATGGACTCATATCGTCTATTTCTCAGAATTTCCTATTTTCAGAACGAGTTGTCAATCTACGTGAATCTGAAAGTTTTACGTTTTCAGTCTCAAACAGTTGATTTTGTGCACACGTCTCTATGAATCTAAATCCATTGGTCTGAGTGCTCAAGCGAGCAGGTGTTGAGGCGCCCTACATACAGCATGGTGTTGAGGCGCCCTACATACGGCATGGTGTTGAGGCGCCCTACATACAGCATGGTGTTGAGGCACCCTACATACAGCATGGTGTTGAGGCACCCTACATACAGCATGGTGTTGAGGCGCCCTACATACAGCATGGTGTTGAGGCACCCTACATACAGCATGGTGTTGAGGCACCCTACATACAGCATGGTGTTGAGGCGCCCTACAGACGGCATGGTGTTGAGGCGCCCTACAGACGGCATGGTGTTGAGGCACCCTACATACGGCATGGTGTTGAGGCACCCTACATACGGCATGGTGTTGAGGCACCCTACATACAGCATGGTGTTGAGGCGCCCTACATACAGCATGGTGTTGAGGCGCCCTACAGACGGCATGGTGTTGAGGCGCCCTACATACAGCATGGTGTTGAGGCGCCCTACATACAGCATGGTGTTGAGGCGCCCTACAGACGGCATGGTGTTGAGGCGCCCTACAGACGGCATGGTGTTGAGGCACCCTACATACAGCATGGTGTTGAGGCGCCCTACAGACGGCATGGTGTTGAGGCACCCTACAGACGGCATGGTGTTGAGGCGCCCTACAGACGGCATGGTGTTGAGGCACCCTACATACAGCATGGTGTTGAGGCGCCCTACAGACGGCATGGTGTTGAGGCACCCTACATACAGCATGGTGTTGAGGCGCCCTACATACAGCATGGTGTTGAGGCGCCCTACAGACGGCATGGTGTTGAGGCGCCCTACATACAGCATGGTGTTGAGGCGCCCTACATACAGCATGGTGTTGAGGCGCCCTACATACAGCATGGTGTTGAGGCACCCTACATACAGCATGGTGTTGAGGCGCCCTACAGAGGGGCCCTGTAGGTAGAACATTTCCGTCCCATTGCTTAGACCTTAGAATATTTTGTAATTTTTGCTCACAAATAATTGTATCCTCTCACCCTCAGACTGGTTCCACAGCTCCCCTCCCTGCGCTCCACCTGATACCATACCGTCCCGTCACGCTCCTGGTGGGCGGAGCAGCGGGGGTCGGCCAGGTGACCAGAGGAGGGGTCCAGACCTTGGGATAACAGCTGAGACTTGAGGAGACCCACCTCCAGGAAGCTCCTCCCACACACCAGCTCTGGGGCTGAGGGAGAGGGTAGCGGAGAATACTTTTAGACAAACGGACAAATAGCTGGCAGACAGACAGGCAGGCAGACAGGCAGACACACAGGCAGACAGGCAGATAGGCAGGCAGGCAAATAGGCAGGCAGACAGGCAGAACACAGGCAGACAGGCAGATAGGCAGGCAAGCAGACACACAGGCAGACAGGCAGACAGGCAAACAGGCAGACAGGCAGGCAGGCAGTTGAATGACAGACAAACAGACAGACAGACAGACACGCAGACAGGCAGACAGGCAGGCAGACAGGCCTCACCATATCTCCCGCACTGCCAGGTCTGTTCCTGGGTGTTTCTAATGCAGAGCTCATTTGATTGGCATCTGTCACATGTGGAGTCAGAATCGTCCATATTCTCTGTTAATTACAGATGGAAGATGCCAGGATACACCTGGGTAATCAGGTAAACATATATTAATTGTGTGACTCATTTTCACATGGCTGTGGAGGTTTCAAATAGTTTTAGTTTTTGGTAATCAATTGAATTACATTTAGTAGAACAGTTATAGTTATCAAAATCTAATAACATTCCAAATCAATTTAGTGTAATTTAGAATATGGTACAAATAAATTATATATGTGCAAAACTATGATTATTGATCATTATAAACAATCAATGGACGTGCAATCTTCCTTATGTCACCTGTGGTTTGTCCAGATGTGGTTGAAACCAGCAACAGCAACAGAAGGGCCTCGGATGATGTCATCATTGTGCACAGCATCCCTCAGGTTAGAAACAAGACAAACTGGACAGACAGAATCCTGAGAACAAAGAGGATTCTAAAATGCTATACAGGCATTCTACCTAGAAATCAACAAATACCTACGTGTTCTGGTGGTAGTCTATAGAGTATATAGAGTCTATAATACAGTACAGTATATCACAGTATAGAATATTATGCTACAGTACTGTATAGTGAAGTATAGTAATGGTATAGTACAGTATGGTGTTTATACTCTATAAAGAATATTCTTACCATGAATATTGAGGTGGACGACATGTGAGGTGTTCCCTGATGCTTGAGGAGTGGTTTTTATCCACTCTGTGTGAGGTGGGGTCTGTGAGTCAATCATTACAAGGGCAAAATACACCTCCAATATTTGTTTTTAGGTTCATTGTCCGCTTATGTTGCACACAAAAAAGACAAATGTGATTTTGACATTTCGACGATGGAATAAATCTTCTGACCGAGAGCTATAATTGTCCTTTAGGAACATTCAGTTCTAACCCATAACCTAAGACATTGATTGTGTCAGCATTCACCATGGCAAAACGCTAATCAATCAAATTGTTGATAGGCCAAAGTGTTTTGACTTGAATAGACCCTCTTAATTCGACATGTATTTACGCAAGAGTATAGTTTGAGGAACAGAAAATAGCGAGATCAAAGTATGGTCAGGACAACAAACACTCGACCTGCTAACCAGGACTGTGGACAGAATGAGCTAAGCTAGTTCAGGCATGGCACACAGAATTAGAATCAGAATTTGGTTTATTCGCCATGTATGTTATACAAACATGGAATTTACTGTGGCAGGAAGATGCAAACAAGAAACATACGGATCTTAAATTAGTAAAAATACAAAAGTTTGACTATTTCTAAGAACTAAACAATCTTAAAATAAAACTATTAAAAAAGTATATATACAAATAATAAGAAAATAAGAATAAGAAATAAGAATAAGAATAAGAATGAGCTGAGATGGCAGCATGCGTCATATCAACCATCGCCATGTTCTTAGCCCATAGGCTTAGCTCCATAGGCGGCGCTATAAAGTCACACACACACGCACACGCATCCTTGATTAGCTCAGGTTTCTGCGCTGCTGCCACCCACCTTCCCCGTCTCCCCCATGGGGGGCTCAGATGGCTGAGCGGTTAGGAAATTGGGCTATTAATCAGAAGGTTGCCGGTTTGATTTCCGGCCGTGAAAAATGACGTATCTTTGGGCAAAAGGCACTTCACCCTACTTGCCTCGGGGGATTGTCCCTGTACTTACTGTAAGTCGCTCTGGATAAGAGCGTCTGCTAAATGACTAAATGTAAATGTTGTCTGTCTGTGCTGTCCGTTGGGGATTTAACTCGTTGCTCCCTGCCTCATGTCATGCATGCTGCAGTGAAGGCAGGGAGCGCTTCCCCATGTACATCCATTCTGCCAATGTTAAACCTATTCTCATGATTATGAATAAATGGTGAAATCAATCACGCGAGTGTCTTGATTGAACTTCACTCTGCCTCATCTGCTTCCTACACTCATGAAAAATCAAAGCATGAACATGTCTCAGGGTGACCACCACCGGTCCAGAACATGTCTTAGGGTGACCACCGGTCCAGGGGTGGGGACTGGGGGGGGACTGGGAGGGGGATTCAAGAAAGTACAATAGTTTAATGCTTGCCAGCAAGGAGACAAAGTCAAAACACGTTTACTCAGCATATATGAGTGTGGATAAAGCAACATCTCCAACATTAGAGAAAAGGTTGCTGCATATGTCTCAAATGCTCCCTGAGTATATAGAACACAGAATGAATGAACTGAAATTATTTGACCCCACCCTCTGACAATACAATCACTCATGAGCAGAAATCCTGATGATAATGGAACATTCATTTCCAGACGTATTCTCCGCGTATTGACGCAGGGTGAAGCCATACATTGTTGATCTGTCACATTTTGTTATCTCCAATAAAATTATATGTTTTCTTTGCTGTCAATAAGTAACTCATAGCTTGATAATATTTGCCTTTAATGTCCCTTTACTGTAGACCTGTATTACGTAAGTTATAACCTCTTATAACTTACGTAATTCATGTGTTTAAAAGACTCCAGCAGGTTGCAGCTCACATTCTCCCGTCAGTGGTAAGTCAAAGAACTCTATTACAAAACTTTGCAAAGCTAAGAAATACTTGCAGAAGTAGTTAGTCGAGGTTTAAAGATTTATGATATTCACTTAAAGCATAATGATGCGAGCACATGCTTTGATTATTTTACTGTTGTTTTATTATTTTTGTTGATATGAAACAGTTACCTTCTGTAACCAGAATGTTATTGTTGCACTAAATTTAACCAATTTAGATATTTTTGCACTATTGTACTATAGCCAATATGTAGCCAATATGTAGTATGTTAGCTAATATGTGGATTTGCATATGAAACAAGTAAACACAGACTTTTCCTTGACTCTGACCACTGAAATACTTTGCACTTTCCATCTGGACCATGAATAAAATAAAAAGCTAATTATTGTATTTGTTTTTCCCTCTGAAGGTTTGTGTCCTGTATGAACCCTAAACACCGCCAGCATGAGGCGCACAGTGATGATGTCAGAGGTTTTCCTGCTCCTACTGCTGGCAAGCTTCATCTCCGCAGACCAAAGCACTGGTAGGCGCCTTCATGTCTTGTTTGCAGTCCTTAAACATTTTGTATATTTATTTTTATTTTATCCTTTAAAATGCAACGCTGTGGAGATAACAAACTGCAGTTAAAAATGAATCCTGACTGTTCATGATTCACAAATAATATCAAGTTCTTACAAGTTGTTAACATTTATGAATCATATCAGAATTGTCGGAAAACACAGAATTGTCTACATAAGATTGAATAACTGGAATCATACAACCCCAAGAACAATAATAGTTTGTTTCCATACATTGATTGATGATAGACAAAGTTGGTGGATTGACTGATCATTTGATTGGTAGGTTAGTCGATCAGTTGATTGTCTTTACTTACTGAACCTTTTTCCCAGTTCCTATGGATGTGTCTGAGAGTCCATCTCCCTATTCGTCCAATTTCTGGTGCGGCTCCCGGTACTGCAAAAACGGGCAGGACTGTCTGGAAGTCGACGACTCCAAAAAGTGTGCGGACCCCTGCGATCACTACTCCATCCTAGACGACCCTCGCCGGTCAGTCTCCAACAAGCTCCACTCAGACAGGTACTCTCTCAACGACCGCGACATCCGCTGGGACGGCTGGTACCGCCTGATGCTGAACGGCGTCAACGCTAAGATTCCCGAGATCTGCGTAGGAGAGTCTATGTGTGGGGCCCAGTATCCACTGTGGCTCAGCAACAGACACCCCCGTCCGGAGGAGGGTGTGGTACGTTCCAACGTGTGTGGCGTGGGGAGGGGCAGCTGCTGCAGGTACAGTTGATTCATCAAATCTCAGTCCTGAATAGTTTCTAGTTAAACCCAGTTCATTTGGGAATTAACTGATTTTTGAAGCCAATCTTTTTTTCTTTGACACTACTATTTCTTTCCCTCTGGCTCTGACAGGTATAAATCTAAGCAGATACACGTCAAAATGTGTCCTGGTGGCTTCTATATCTACAAGCTGGTGACACCTTCTAAGAGCGATTCTGCCTACTGCGCTGGTACGTGGCTGGCTACCATTTAATTTAAATAATTCCTATTTAAAAACAAACAGCTTGAGTTGCATTTTGTAAATTCTGAACACTTTTGTTACCTGTGGAACAACTGTAATCAATTACATAGAAATTTGACAGAAGATAAAGAAATTCTAATTGCTGGACTTGGAATGAAACATTACATGAGATCTGTAAACCTATAATTCTCTCTGTAAAACTGAGGTGGTTTGGAACTACTCTTCAGTGTTGTCCTCTTGGTGAAATTGACACCTTTGATCAGCTTAACGTAGAATAAAATGTAAATGTTTACTGTAGATAGTAATCCATCACTATATCAGTGATAATATAAATTGGGAGCTCTATTTGTTCTAAAATAAGGATATAATTCCATTTATTTCAGCTGTTTCAGAGCTCCCAACGACTACCACTACCACGACCCCCGAACCCACAACTACCACGACCCCCGAACCCACCCCTACCACGACCCCCGAACCCACCACTACCACGACCCCCGAACCCACCACTACCACGACCCCCGAACCCACCCCTACCACGACCCCCGAACCCACCACTACCACGACCCCCGAACCCACCACTACCACGACCCCCGAACCCACAACTACCACGACCCCCGAACCCACCACTACCACGACCCCCGAACCCACCACTACCACGACCCCCGAACCCACAACTACCACGACCCCCGAACCCACCACTACCACGACCCCCGAACCCACCACTACCACGACCCCCGAACCCACCCCTACCACGACCCCCGAACCCACCACTACCACGACCCCCGAACCCACCACTACCACGACCCCCGAACCCACCACTACCACGACCCCCGAACCCACCACTACCACGACCCCCGAACCCACCACTACCACGACCCCCGAACCCACCCCTACCACGACCCCCGAACCCACCACTACCACGACCCCCGAACCCACCACTACCACGACCCCCGAACCCACAACTACCACGACCCCCGAACCCACCACTACCACGACCCCCGAACCCACCCCTACCACGACCCCCGAACCCACCACTACCACGACCCCCGAACCCACCACTACCACGACCCCCGAACCCACCCCTACCACGACCCCCGAACCCAAAACTACCACGACCCCCGAACCCACCACTACCATGACCCCAGAACCCACAATTCTTCCACCAATCACAAAGCCATACCTGGAGTGTGGGAGGAAAGTCCTAAAAGTGGGGCTCCCGTCGGCTGAGATGAAGGCCATCGGCCTGGACTCCTCCTCGGCACACCTGTCAGATCGTCTCTGCTCCACTCACCTGGAACGTGACGGGAAGGTGTGGTACCAGGTGGAGCGCAAGGAGGGAAGCTGTGGAAACAGTCTGAAGGTGAGGAGAGTCCATGAATCCATTAATTCATCCAACCTAACGTCCGTTCATCCACCTCCGTATACTGTATCTAGCTTGTTACATCTTTCTTTTCTGCCCCCACAGACCAACGGATCTCACGCTATCTTCTCCAACAACATCTTCGTTTACCCTTTGAACCTAGCTTCTGACTCTCTGTCTCAACCAATCAGAATCCACTTCTCTTGCATCTACCCAATGGACACAGAGACCAGTCTGGATGTGGTAATAAAGCCTTATTTGGGGTGAGTAGAGAAATGGATAGAGGTCATGAAAAGTTGAGGCTGTGAAGCAGAATTCCAGTGGGTAAACAATGTGTATTTTGAAGCTTTGATTAGGGTATCATCACACTTGTTGACTCAATCATTGTCTTAAGTTTCAGGTCAGTATTGAATGTGCAGTGTTCCTCAAGTTGATCTTCCTGTCCTCAATGTCGACAGAATGGATGGAGTAGGCCTGGTGAATGTGGGTCCCAAGGCCAAGGCCTCCATGTCTCTGTTCCACAGCGCTGACTACATGGAGCCTTACCCAGCAGGCCCGGTCACTCTGCCCCTGGGCTCCATCCTGCATGTGGGCGTGTCCGTACAGGAGACGGAGACTGATCGCTTTGTGGTCGTTTTGGAGGACTGCTATGCCACCCACTCCGCCAATCCTTACAATCTCACAAGATACTTCCTCATCCAGCACAAGTATGTGTGCATGTTTGTGAGTGTGTATGTAGCGTCAGTTGTTATATTATTGTCCAACTCTTCTCTTTCCACCTCCAGGTGTCCTACCGACCATCACCAGGTGACCGTGGAGGAGAGTGGCTTGTCCCTCCAGGCTCGTTTCTCTGTGCTGCTGTTCCTGTTCCAGGGGGACTACAGGGACGTCTACCTGCACTGCAGCCTCAACCTGTGTGACCAGAGGACCTCCTCCTGCTCTCCTGTGAGTCCTCCCACCCTCCTTCCTGGTCTCTCTGACTCTATTCTCTGCCTCTAGTCCATCTGTCTCTGTTCTCTCTGTCTCTGTTCTCTCTGACTCTGGTCTCTCTGACTGTCTGGTCTCTCTGTGTCTGGTGTATTTGCCTCTGGTCTCTTTGTGTCTGGTCTCTCTGCCTCTTGTCTCTTTCTTAAAATCTCTCTCTCTTCAATTCCCTTAGAAGTATTTTTCTTAACTTTCTCCGTTCTCTCTGGTCTCTCTCTACAGGTGTGCTCTAGAAGGACGGCCCGCTCTGTCTCTGAGTCCCTCCACCTCAAGCCGCTCACCATCGGACCAATCACCTGTGAGTATGGGCTTCAGCCCCGCCTCCCGATCTGTCAATCATGATGATGTCACAGTGAAGGTCTCAGTCTAAAGTATGAATTTGTTTGTGTCTGACCTCTGACCTTTCAGGGACCAGAGTCTAGAGTGAGCTGATGATGTCACCCCTCCCTCAGAACTGATTTCTGGAAAAACAACATGTAGCCATAATCATGGTGACCACGACATCATCTCTCCTGTCTAATCTAAATTGGGATGTTTCACTGTGTAACCTTTGTAATGGAAAATTACGGTACCTTTTTAAAACCTGATGTAAGTTCATCAGGTTCCACGTGCATCAACGCACTACCATCTTAGAAAACACCACTATTGTTTTATAGTGTTTATTTTCAGTTCCTTATTGAGTGTCTTCCTTGAATGAATAAAATGTATGTATCTCTTCTGTGTGTATCTATCTCTTCTGTGTGTAGACGAGAGGGGTAGGGTCATTCAAACATCCAAAAGACTAGTTGACGACTTGGTAACTAGGTAAAGGAGGCGGGCCAGTAACCGAAAGGTGGCTGAATCGATCCTGTGAACCAACAGGACCTTCCAGACGGTTCCTCTGCACGTCATCTAGTGCCCACCATCTCATGCTCAGGTGCCCTCCTACCTACAGTGCCCACCATCTCTGCTCAGGTGCCCTCCTACCTACAGTGCCCACCATCTCATGCTCAGGTGCCCTCCTACCTACAGTGCCCACCATCTCATGCTCAGGTGCCCTCCTACCTACAGTGCCCACCATCTCATGCTCAGGTGCCCTCCTACCTACAGTGCCCACCATCTCATGCTCAGGTGCCCTCCTACCTACAGTGCCCACCATCTCTGCTCAGGTGCCCTCCTACCTACAGTGCCCACCATCTCATGCTCAGGTGCCCTCCTACCTACAGTGCCCACCATCTCATGCTCAGGTGCCCTCCTACCTACAGTGCCCACCATCTCATGCTCAGGTGCCCTCCTACCTACAGTGCCCACCATCTCATGCTCAGGTGCCCTCCTACCTACAGTGCCCACCATCTCTGCTCAGGTGCCCTCCTACCTACAGTGCCCACCATCTCATGCTCAGGTGCCCTCCTACCTACAGTGCCCACCATCTCATGCTCAGGTGCCCTCCTACCTACAGTGCCCACCATCTCATGCTCAGGTGCCCTCCTACCTACAGTGCCCACCATCTCATGCTCAGGTGCCCTCCTACCTACAGTGCCCACCATCTCATGCTCAGGTGCCCTCCTACCTACAGTGCCCACCATCTCATGCTCAGGTGCCCTCCTACCTACAGTGCCCACCATCTCATGCTCAGGTGCCCTCCTACCTACAGTGCCCACCATCTCTGCTCAGCTGCCCTCCTACCTACAGTGCCCACCATCTCTGCTCAGCTGCCATTTCAGCAGGGCCAGAGCATGCTTAGGTCAAGATCCACAATCCAGTTAGCTGATGATCCTGAGTGGTTCAGCCTCCAGCAGAACCATGGCCCTGCCTTGAATATGACACATTTCATCAAATGGTGTCAGGATTATGATTGACTTTTTATAAACTGGAATCCTTTGACTGATTTTACTGAAAGTAAAATATGTCAGCATGCCAGAAAGTCTGTGATAATCATATTTTTCATTGTTAGGGGCATTTGGTTAAGCAATAACACAGTTAGCTACTCCTGGACCAGCAGGTTAGTTTTGCAGCATCAGTTGCCAGAGTATCCGATGCCCTGTGTGGACAGAGTCATGGACCCTTATGACAGTCAGTTGAAGTGGACTCTTAAGTTTCCAAACAGAACATTTGTAAATCAGTCAAATTTGACTAAACAAAAAAAGAGGGTGAATACGTGTAAGCATTCAGGACTTATGCTAAAGCGCGCAGAAGTGAAATGACCAGATAAAAAACATAAAGCCAGGTAAAGGAGGGGTATAACAGGAAACACAAAGTTAATGCATGACATACAGTACCAGTCAAAGGTTTGGACACAAAATGTGTGAAATCAGCATCCTTAAGTGTTCAGCAGTGCTTTGAGAAGCAGACTGAAGCTATACAATGGACGTAAAGTTAGACTGAGCTACAAGTTGCTTTAGAACTGCTGTAACTTGTGGTTTCAAAATGACCCCACTGCTTGTTCAAGTCCTGCGGATGACGTGTTACAATATACAGTATATCAAGTCTCCTATTAATATGCTATTAATGCTCCTTACAATATGTTGAACTAATGTCGTTATTCTGCTGGCCTGTGAGTCTCCCCCCACTCTGCAGTCTCACACTCACTGTGCTTCCAGACTCATCCACACCCCTGACAGAGCCTGCGTTTGCAGCCCCGGGACATATGCAAAGTGAACACCTCACAACTCAAATTCTTACTATGTGAGTGTCTCTCAAAGCCAGAGGAAATCGCCTCGAGGGAATACCAGTTACGCTTTGTACTCTGGGTCTCCTTAAATGCCAAGCTACTTTTTGAGGGATCATCTCAGAGGCTTTGTCATGAAAATCTACTGGGGCAGAGGGCCCTATTGAAATCTCTTTTTTTTCTTTCAAGCTTGCTGTGCACAATGCACTACTAGGCTATAGAAATTCCCCTTGCTTAACCCACTATACAACTGTTCAGGGACGCAAGTTCATGGCCGCTGGAACTAGGGGTGCTGAAGGTGTTGCAGTACCTCCTGACAGCAGGAGAAGTTAAAATGATATGACTTGAAAATCCACCACCGTGGCAATGCCCCGCAGTAGCGGACTGGCCATCGGGAGCACCGGGAGAAGAATAACGATAGTAAACCATGCTAAGAAACGTAAGGGTGGGGCTGAAAAATGAAGAGATAAAAAGACATCACCTTCACTAAACAACGAGCGCGAGCATTAAGTATTGAACTCCAGATCTAGCATCACATCAAACCCAGAATGTGCATTAGCAGGGCAGCTGTGGTGGCGTATATGGGGACCGGTTGTAATGTATGGAGTTAGATTAGTTTCATAATTCAAACAAACAAACGCAACACGATTCATACAAACTTAACATGATCCAAACAAACGTAACACGATTCATACAAACATAACACGATTCAAACAAACAAACGTAACACGATTCAAACAAACGTAACACGATTCACAAATGTATTTCGTGATTCACAAATGTAACACGATTCACAAATAAATGACCCTATTACATTCGTTTGCAACCTGACAAACACAAGTTACAAATCCCTGCATTCGTTGGTGTGAATCCCTGTATTCGTTGGTGTGAATCCCTGTGTAAGGCTGGGTGTCAAACCTGCCCCCACCTCTCATATGCTAAAGTATGGAGTTTCTGGACGGTCTCAACTTGATGGCTCTCACACCCCATTCAAGATGTGGTCTGATTGGTTGTTCTTGTGTATAAAGGGAATTGTAATGCATTGTTCTTTGGATTCTTCATCTCCTGAGACCTTCTCCTCAGTTCTCCCTTGTCCTACTGTCCTACTCCTTGCTCACCTCTTGCTTTCTCTCTGATTTACAATGATCACGGTAGAGTGGGTAAGATTTAAAGCCTTCATTTTGTAACATGTTTGCCTTGTAATTGATTTCATTCATTTGCAATGTTATTAAATGCGTGTTTCATTTAACCGTACTTTGACCATTCTTGCTCTGCTTTAACCCATATTGTCAAATACCTGGAATTCTATTGGTTTTGGCATTAATGGTTCATGCTAATACACTGTTCAGTTTCCCATCTTCCTTTAAACCATAGGGGAATTCGTTTTGGTTGCTTGGCCAATATTTAACCCCCTACACCTGCATTCGTTGGTGTGGATTTTTGGAACTTTCCTGACGCGCTTAGATTCACAAATGCATTTTTTCTAAAAGATATCCTCTGCAGCCTATCAGATGTCTCCAAAAACCGGAGCAGCAATAGGTGCTGTGCTGTCCATTCCAACAAACTCTAGCCGAGCAGGTTCTTGTGCAGAAGGAAATACACAACACACATTCCAACTGTGTGGGTGAGTCTACAAAAGATGAAAGTATGTGAACGTGCAAATTGTTTGACATTTATGGAACATTCTTAATGTTCCATGCCTCAAGGGAATGTACACTGTGTGCCTTTTCTTTAAATTCCAAGATGTTTTGTGAAAGATAACCTGTAGCGTTATCAGAGGCTTGGTTCTCAGCCGGTGACAAGGAGACACAAACTGGTTCAGGTTGTAGCCCCAAAATAATGTTTTTGTAATAAATGAACAAGGAAGTAGGGTATTTGCTGCACAAAGATAACAATATTCTTCTACTGGACCATCCAGGGCATTGGGACTGTGTGTTTTCTCTTTGTACTATCAGGTTCTGGACACCTCCCCCTCTCTCTCACCGCGCCACACTCGCCCTGCCCCTGGAATTCAGCTCCACATTCTCTATCTGAATGACCCTGAGAGCAACAGGTGTATGTTCATCACTTCCCACCTGACAGAGAACACGCCTATGTGTGCTGACCGCAGGCAGGTGTAGAACAGAATAAAGGCCCATTTGAGGCTGTCATCAGTGTCTTCACTTTGACTGAGGAGGAGAGAGCAGTGTGATCAGATCTACCTTCTAGTGCATGTAAGTACTAACATCTACCTGGGCACACATCTGCAAATCCTCCCCTAAATATTTGTTCAAATGTTCTTAAATTTTTTTAATGACCCCAGATGTCTGGCATCATGAATGTAAATAAAGTCAAGAGAACATGTAGACTAACTAACAGTCGCGCCCCCAGATATTTTTCATAGGGGTGGCCAGATGGGGCAAGGGAAAATATTGGGGTGGCACACCAAAATCAAAACATGTAGTCTACCAATAATTTTTAAAAGCGTCTGTCTCAAAAAGCCGACCCAAAAAGCACATATGTGTGGCGGTCTGCAAGAACCCGTCTGATGTCGAGGTCATTGTTGACTATGAGCCAAAAAAGATCCAAATTCTGTTTTCTGTCAAAATTGAGATTTGTTATTTTTTGTATAGTTAACACTCTAAATGTAATTGTAATGTACAAAAAGTATATGATTACTTATGAAAAACTGTGAATTTCAAGTTTTTTTTGACATGCTCACTGCTCCGTGCTGCAGCAGCGCCAAACAACATAAAAATAACTTGCTGAGAAGTTATGAACATTGCCTAGTTAAACTGACATTTACATTCACAACGTGATTATGAACAAAGGATTTCCTTTCCATATTCGCCACAGTAAGGTAGAATGAAACAGAGTGGAATCTTATGCAGTTTCCTTATCACTTTTTGACACAGGTCAACTTTAAAATGGTTTAAAACTTCATTTGTGATAAAGATGTCTGAGTGATAAGATTTGTATTCGGGAGAGTTTGTAGTTTCCAAAGATGTGTACCACCCAGAAAGTCAAATGTTCACCATGTGAAGGGTTTCCCAAGGTCGCCCCAGATATGATATTTAACAGAGCTAGCTACATGTACATATGTATGGAGCATTATAGGGGCCAAAACTAAATAAATAAATACTTGGATAAATAAATAATTATACAACACAAAGCTTAAATAAATGACACAAAATATATAAATATTACATGTATTTGTGTGTATATATATATATATGTTTACGTTTTCATGTGTTTACATTTATTCATTTATACTTACATTTATTCATTTATACTTACATTTATTTATTTATACTTACATTTATTTATTTATACTTACATTTATGTATTTATACTTACATTTATCCACGGTGAAACTTCCTGCAGCAAAATAAATCTGTCGTCCCCCGTCACCAAGTCAGGGGGCGGGTCAAAGCCTCTGATTGGTGAATGAACAGTATTACACACCACGCAGGCTCAACTAGTCGATCAAGCTCTCTTCAAGCTAGAGGGATCCTCTATTGCCTCACTCTACAGCTGCTAGGGGTGTGCGACACTGCACGATGTGGTATAGATCCGATACCAAGGAGTAAATACAGGGCCAGTATTGCCAATACCGATACTTTGGGCTTAGAAAAGCAGTGGAGGGGCAAAGTGAGTTTGAGCGAAGTTAGACGGTGTTTGCACAACCACTATAGTGGTTGTCATATATGATGTAAAGGGAGTTGTGTACTCAGTGTGGAATGAAACTTAAGTATCGATCTTATCACGCTATCAATCAGGCTATTGATACCAACGTTGGTATCGATAGTTGCCGGGTTTCCCAACCCGGACACTGTCGGTCTTAAGATCGATATGCCCACCCCTATGCTGTATCATCTCGCTGAGGATCGTGAACACATTTTCATTGATGTCTGTGTCAGTTAGGGCCAATATCATTCCTATAATTTCAGCGAAGCTCTCAATATGATGTAAAAAAAAAAGTGAACTGGCAGGTGCCTCCATCTCTTCAGCTTCCGCCAACATTTCGACCACTGTAGCATTCAATATTTCCTTCATTGAATCCGCACAAGGTGCTGCCACCTTGGAATAGTCAAAAGCAGTCGATTCAAGTTGAACCACCAATCAGAGGCTTTGACCCGCCCCCTGACTTGGTGACGGGGGGGACGACAGATTTATTTTGCTGCAGGAAGTTTCACCGTGGATAAATGTAAGTATAAATACATAAATGTAAGTATAAATACACAAATGTAAGTATAAATAAATAAATGTAAGTATAAATAAATAAATGTAAGTATAAATGAATACATGTAAGTATAAATGAATAAATGTAAACACATGAAAACGTAAACATATATATATATACACACAAATACATGTAACATTTATATATTTTGTGTCATTTATTTAAGCTTTGTGTTATATAATTATGTATTTATCCAAGTATTTATTTATTTAGTTTTGGCCCCTATAATCCTCCATACATATGTACAGCTGTACCATAGCAAACAATAAGGTTTTACGTGCTATGTTAAAAAAATTCACTCTCGGTGTGATCGGGCCGAATTGCGTAAGTTAGCAATAGCTACTCTCTCCAGACTGAAGTTACCTTTCATTTGTCTAAACTAACTAGGAAGATAATACAGTCAGCCCTCCCAAAATTTAACTAGCACTAGCTAATTATGCTATTGTAGCTAGCCAACGTAAGCTAGGTTGCCTACTTTAAATAGGTCATTTAAAATTCAAAAAATGTCCCTGTACTTACTGTACCCTGGGGAATGTCCCTGTACTTACTGTAAGTCGCTCTGGATAAGAGCGTCTGCTAAATAACAAAAAATGTAAATGTAAAAAACGGTTTATTGAATATTTGTACTTAGCCTAATTTTTTCTTTGACTTGGTATCTGCACTTAGCAGCGTTCAACTGGGCTAGCCTTCATCAACGATAAGCTCCCTCAGGTTCTATACCGTTAGGCTATAGACTGCACTCTCACCTGGCCCAGACAGTGAAACCTCTTGTGGGGGAGGGGTGGCACAGGGGTGTCAGGATCTGAGTGTACAGATACGTGGATTTCTATGACGAAATGTTTCAATCGTACACTGTGGTTTCTATATAGGCCAAAATGTGTTTTTGAATTATTTTTTTAGATTGATTTGTCCGACAGTGAATTTGAAATCCCGTTTTGCATTAATATAAAAGTAAAAAAAAAAATCTGGATGACGGACAATAGGCGACAAAATTATCATAAAAAATGTAATCATATTCATAACTAAACGTAAAAAGTTTTCAGGGGAAGACCTTCAGACTCCCCAGCAGATTTCGTCCCCCCCAATGTTGACTCCATGGCTACAGCCTTGGTGCAGATAGCTTACTGTAATGAGTGTTGTAATCAAGACCATGCGAGACCAAGTCATGACCAAGACCAGAGTGTATAGTTATGGGGTTGTGAACATTGCGTTTTGCCGTGGTGGATTGATGTGATCCATATTCTACCTCTCGGGCTGCTTAAGAATATGCTGCACCCGCATTTATTTTAGAGACTTTAATCTGACTGGAATTAAGCCGGCGGCACACTGTACGGTTTGGCCTAAATTTGGTTGTCCAAGACAATCTTTCAGAGAATGACCAAACAAGACGAGGCATAAGTGAACTAAGCGGCTGCTTAGGGCCCCCATGGCCACCAGAGGGGCTCCAAGACCACATGAAAGTACAGCTTAATAAAAAAAAAAATATTATGTTAATGATAATCATACAAATTCGTAGGGCCCCTTTATGCCCAAAGGGCCCCTGGGCACGTGTACAGATTGCCCATATGGTAGATCCAGCCTTGCCGACCAGACTGGGTTGTAAAGGTGGGCAATCCGACTGATTAGTAAGGACACACACCTGTGACGCAAAGGGGAACATAGAATATGGGTGAAATCTAGTGGGAGAACAAAGCACTGCAACACGAAACAGAACAACTGATACAGGGAGAGATGTTGTAGACCATCTAGCTAACAAGAACCACGTGTCTGTGTCAGGGCAAGCTTTCTGGGGCCCAGCCGTGGTGGGGCCCAGCCGCGATGCCAACAATAATCATGTTCATCTTAAATATTTTAAGAAATTATAACCAATTTATACTGAAATACTCACCATAACTTTAAAAAGCAAACATAAACATTGTATTGTTGCTTTAGTAAAATGTAAAAATGGTATGAGTCGTTTTTAGTTTAGCGATGTCATTGATATAAGCGCAGTTAGTTCTGGCAGGGCAATCGGGCAGCGTGCGTCATTCATTTAACTGGGACGTAAGGCGTCTTACTCCACCTTCCTTTACTCCACCCACTACCACACCCATGTTAGCAGCGCATATCCATTGGGCCACGTCAGATAAGGCGCCTTTAAAAGACTGCGCGGATATGCACACACTCACCACGGTCGTTGTATGATCAGTGCTGCTGCCACCCTCCACCGTCCCCTTCTCCCCCATGCTGTCTGTGTATCTATCCATCAGGGGGATTATATCTCTATTGCTCCCTGCCTCATATGTCATGTATGTATTTGTTGCATCGAGGAGGCAGGGAGTGCTTCCCTTAGATCATCCACTCCGCCAAAGTTAAATCTACATGTCCATGTAATGTAACAATAAATGCTCAAATCTAATACGCGATTGGCTTGACTGAACTAAGGTTAAGCTAATAATGTCAGAGTAGGCTACATTTCGTTGCTATGCCAAGACCTGTTCAGAAATCGGGATATCAGATATCAGTGTTGTAAATTTGGAGGACTGCTACGCCACCCACTCCCCTGATCCTGATGACCTCCTGAAATACTTCCTCATCCAGCACAAGTATGTGAGGCTGGAGAGGGGAACAGAAGTATGTGTGTGTGTGTTTGTCTAACTCCCCTGTTCCTCCAGGTGTCCTACCAACCGTCACCAGGTGACCGTGGAAGAGAGTGGCTTGTCCCTCCAGGCTCGCTTCTCTGTGCTGCTGTTCCTGTTCCAGGGGGACTACAGGGACGTCTACCTGCACTGCAGCCTCAACCTGTGTGACCAGAGGAACTCCTCCTGCTCTCCTGTGAGTCCTCCCACCCTCTTCCCTGGTCTCTCTGGTCTCTCTGACTCCCTGGTCTCTCTGACTCTCTGGTCTCTCTGACTCTCTGGTCTCTCTGACTCTCTGGTGTCTCTCCACAGATGTGTTCAGGAAGGTCTGTCCGCTCTGTCGACGAACTCGTACCCCTCAAGCCCGTCACCATCGGACCAATCACCTGTGAGTATAAACCACAGCCATGATGACTCCTGATGTTGTCATAGTAACGGTCTCCCGGGTAACACTGTGTTTGTCTTTGACCTATGACCTCCAGTGGCCTAGAGTCAGCTGATGAAGTCACACCTCCCTCAGAACGGCTTCATGACCATCCCTATGGCAACCAGCTCAGGCTCTCTCCTGTCTCCTGTCTTTTTAAATTTTAATCCTGGAAATGATGACAGAACACCCTGCAAATAAATAACTAAGCTTTAAATTGTGGGTTACGGTTTATGAAGGTTTGCATTCTATAATTGTTAATTTCATATGGGAATAGCGGGAATCCTGGGAAATAAGTATAGCCTACTAAATAAACATACTACTTTTCCTCTAACTTAATCACTTATCTGGACCAAAATCAGGGATTGTTTGTGTACTAATCAAGGCTTGATAAAAAAAATCTCAAATAAAGAAGTGAAAACTATTGAGTCATTCATGTTCATTCTAATAGACTATTTCATCCATCATCAGATTTATTCGCTGCAAACGTCAATCACAGGCCTCAACCACAGTTTGATTGTAAAGGTTATTAACAATCGACAGAAAAAACTCAAGCAGCAACTAATACTGTTTTTATGTTATGCCAGTATAAATATTCAAGATCGGTTCAAACTAGAATAAGTTTCTCTTCCTAGTTCAAAACTGTAGATCTCAATGTTTACACTAGATGGCAGTCTTTACCGTAACTTCACGTGACGTGACACAAATAGGCTAAATGTGTTCGGCCTCTCTATTACTAACACTAGCATTAACAATAGGTGTAGCTATCCTTCTGTAGATTGTTTAACATACAGACGTAAAGATACAAAGATAACATCAATTATGATTACATCTTTATTACATATTCAATTACCTTATATTTGCAAACTATTTCTCTGAATGAGAGATGTGGGGTTGCTAAGCACTGATAAAAACAATGACCTAAAATCACCACAGATAACATGGAAAATGTGAATAGGCATTGTGGATAGTGTATTAATTTGAAATAGGCTTCTTGATCAGTTGTTGAAATGTGAAATAAATAATTTGGATTACTTTTAATAAATAATTAATTCGTTTAATTCAGATGTTCTGATGTCACATCCTAAATCTCGGTCCCTAGAAAACAAAGAAAGACATGTTGTCAGTTTGTCCAAATCTGATGGTAACTTTCAAAGTTTCTAATTGGTCAGTGACTTTCATCCTCACATGTGATTGGCCCAAGGGTGAGAGGTGCCAGGCTTACAGTTGGGCTCACTGAACGACGTTTCCTGGCTGAACAAGACTGTGGTGACAGATAGGTGATGCAGTTATATCCGTGTGGAATGTAGTTACATGCAGATATGTATATGTTTGATTATTATTTACATCCAATTTCTGTATTAAATAATATTTATGTATCAGAGAGACCAGGAAGGAGAGTGGGAGGACTCACAGGAGAGCAGGAGGAGGTCCTCTGGTCACACAGGTTGAGGCTGCAGTGCAGGTAGACGTCCCTGTAGTCCCCCTGGAACAGGAACAGCAGCACAGAGAAGCGAGCCTGGAGGGACAAGCCACTCTCCTCCACGGTCACCTGGCGACGGTCACTAGGGCAACTGGAGGACATGGAAGAGACCGAGGCACAAATAATTATATGTTATAATATATGTAAACAAAGCAGACACACACAGACGCGCAGACACACACCCTCACACACACACCGACATACACACACACCCTCCCACACACACCGACACACACACACACCCACACACACCGACACACACACACCCTCACACACACACCGACACACACACACACCCTCACACACACACACCCTCACACACACACCGACACACACACACACACCCTCACACATACACCGACACATACACACCGACACACACACACACCCATTCTGTATGAGGTAGTATCTCATGAGGTCCGCAGGTTTTGATGAGTAGGTGGCGTAGCAGTCGTCCAGGACGACCACAAAGCGTTCCGTCTCCTTGTCGTCCACGGATACGCCCACGTGCAGGACAGAGCCCACCGCCATGGTGACGGGGCCTATGGCGTAAGGCTCAGTGTAGTTGGCGTTGTGGAACAGGGTCATGGACGCCTTGACCTTTGAACCCTGGCCGACAGCAGCGGATTCCACGCTGCATGACGTCAAAAGAAGAGATGTATAAGATCGAGGGTCTACGATACAGGAAATCCCCTCTGAGACAGTATGTGTGCACGCATATGTGTGTGTGTGTATGTGCATATGTGTGTGCGTGTGTGTGTGCATATGTGTGTGTGTGTGTGTCCACCTACGCCAGGTATGGTCGGACAGCCACACCCAGACTGGAGTCTGTCTCCAGAGGATAGGAGCAGGAGAAGGGGACGCTCAGGGGTTGAACAAAGGTCACGTTGCCTACTGGGTAGACAAACAGACTGTTGGAGTAGATGGCGTGGCTGCCGTTGGTCTGGTGAGGGGAGAGGAGAGGAAAGGATGAGAGTTTGAAGGAGCCAGGGTAGTGATCAGGGGTTGGAATGCAAAGAGGTACAAAAGGGTGCATCGATCCAGGGGCGTGTTCAGGGGGTGGCCTAGGGTGGCACGGGCCACCCCTGAAATCTGATTGGCCACCCCAATACATGATTGGCTAAATGCCCAGTCAGAGGCGGTCCACCCCTGGTGCCACCCCTATCAAAAATGTCTGGACACACCGCTGCATCGATCTCGTTATGGGTTCAGGGTTTTAGTCTCTATTAGTGACCATATTACCACTTAGTCGGTTAAAGCCAGCATGTCACGCTGTTATTGTTTTTGTTCTATATGTCTGTCTGAGGAAAGAGGTGATGTTTGTCTTACATTATCGCCTACAGTTACACATCAAAACTGCTTCACTGTGCTACAGTTTTTGGGGTCAGGGTTAAAGGTTTGGGTCTAATCCTCAGTAACTCTCCTCTCACCCTCAGAGTGGTTCCACAGCTGCCCTCCTTGCGCTCCACCTGGTACCACACCGTCCCATCACGCTCCTGGTGGGCGGAGCAGCGGGGGTCGGCCAGGTGAGCAGAGGAGGAGTCCAGGCCGATAGCTGCCAGGCGAGCCTTCACCAGCCCCACCTCCATCGTGCTGTGACCACACACCATCACAGGAACAGGTATAGAGGGGTTCTCTGGAGGAGAGGGGGAGGAGGAGGAGAGACAGGGGAGAAGAGGAGGAGGAGGAGGAGGAGAGGGGGAGAGGAGGAGGAGGAGGAGGAGGAGAGGGGAGGAGAGGAGGAGGAGAGGGGGAGAGGAGGAGGAAGAGAGGGGAGGAGAGGAGAAGGAGAGGCAGGGGAGGAGAGGAGGAGGAGGAGAGGGGTAGAGAGGGAAGAGGAGGAGAGGGGGAGAGGAGGAGAGAGGGAGGAGAGGGGGAGGAGAGGGGGAGAGGAGTAAGAGGAGGAGAGGGGAGGAGAGGAGGGGGAGAGAGGGAGGAGGAGGGGGGGAGAGGAGGAGGAGGAGGAGGAGAGGGGGAGAGGAGGAGGAGGAGGAGAGACAGGGGAGGAGAGGGGGAGGAGGAGGAGAGTGGGAGGAGAGGGGGAGGAGGAGGAGAGGGGGAAGGGGAGAGATGGAGGAGGACAGATGGAGGAGAGGGCAAAGAACAGGAGGAGGTAGGAGAGAACAGGAAACAGTAAGCCAACCTCCAACAAAAACAACGCCATGATCGAGGAGATGTCATCATGTCAGTAAACCAGGAAGTATACCACGAATACCAAAGGTGGGCGTGTCCAGGGCATGTCTCACCTGGTCTCTCACATGTCCAGGTGACACCATCTTTGCTCACACAGACCTCCCCCTCTTTACAGCTCACACACATCATTTTCCCTGTTGTCATGGTGTCGGGTGGTGTAGTCAACTTGACACTTTGTGTTGTGGTTGTGGTGGTTGGTGCCTGTGTTGTGGTGGTTGGTGGTTGTGTTGTGGTTGTGGTGGTTGGTGGTTGGGTTGTGGTTGTGGTGGTTGGTGGTTGTGTTGTGGTTGTGGTGGTTGGTGGTTGTGTTGTGGTTGTGGTAGTTGGTGGTTGTGTTGTGGTTGTGGTGGTTGGTGGTTGGGTTGTGGTTGTGGTAGTTGGTGGTTGGGTTGTGGTTGTGGTGGTTGGTGGTTGGGTTGTGGTTGTGGTGGTTGGTGGTTGTGTTGTGGTTGTGGTGGTTGGTGGTTGGGTTGTGGTTGTGGTAGTTGGTGGTTGTGTTGTGGTTGTGGTGGTTGGTGGTTGGGTTGTGGTTGTGGTAGTTGGTGGTTGTGTTGTGGGGTTGGAGTCCACAGCTGAAAGATAGATTGACGGACAACACAAATGACTGAATTGGTAAACGAATGACAGGATGAAAAAGCAGATTGACAAATGCCTTCCTCCTAACCTGCACAGTAGGCAAAGTAGCAGCCTGGAGGCATGACAAACTTGTAGACATGGTAGTTCCCTGGGCAGGCTTTGACATGGATGGGCTGGGACTGAACCCAACAGCATACCCCTCTGAAGCTGGCACACACAGAACTCTTGACCACCTGGACACACACACACACAAAAGCACACAAAAGCACACACACACACACAAAAGCACACAAATTATAATGCACAAAAGCACACACACAAATACACACACAAAAGCACAGAAATGATAATGCAGTCAAAATATAACAAAGCTATAATGGGATGGATGGATGGATACTTTAGGAATTCCCTAAAGGATATCGTGGGTTAGTGTCAGGGTTGAGGTTAGGTTCGGGGTTGGGGCTACGTTTATGGGTAGGGTTGCAGCAGGGTTAGGGTTAGGCTGTGTCTTACCCCATCGATGAGCTGTGGGTTGGGGAACGCCAACCAGAGAGGAGCCTGGGTGCCACACATGTACTGCTCCACACATTTGTCGGGCATGGACACGCTGGCGTTGCCCACAAACATGCGGTACCAGCCGTCCCACGCCACAAAGCGGTCGCAGTGCCGGTCCTTAGGGGTGGACGGGTTGTTGGTGGCGCGCCAGGGGTCGTTCAGGACGGTGTATGTCTGGCATGGGTTGGCACACTGCTGTACCCCATTGATGGTGAGGCAGTCCTGGCCGGGCGGGCACTGGTAGAACCCACAGGTGAAGGTCACCTGGGCCTGGTTGGAGCTGGAGGTGGGGGCGGCGCGGCGGGGGCGGAGGTGGGGGGCGGGGGGGGCAGGGACGTGGGCGAGGAGAGGCGAGCAGGTGAGGCCATCGCCGGTGAAACCACTTTTGCAAACGCAGGAAACTGATTGGCTGGCTGAGGCCACGTCCTCTCCGGTGGGGCCTTTGCCGGGCGCCGTGTGGCAGTTGGCGTGTGGGTGACACGCCTCACAGCTGGTGATGATCACGCCTGTGGAGACAGGGGGAAGTGTGGTGGTCATGTGCATTGGGGAGAAAGAGATACAGAGAGAGATGGAGGACAGAGAAAGAGGAAGGGAGGTAGGGAGGTAGAGAGATAATTAGGAGGGAGGGAGAGGAAGGGAAAGACAGAGGAGTAGAAGGGGAGGGGAAAGGGAGGGGCAGAGAGAAGAAGGTGTAGAGATGGAGGGAGAGGGAAAGAGAAAACGAGAGAACGAAGGCTGAAGGTCCATCAGGACCAAAACCTCACGCCATAAGAACAGTTTCTTCCCATCCGAAGCTGGCCTCTTCAACAAGGCCAAGGACTCACACTGACAACACTTTTATATACAATTTAAAGTTGTGTAAAGAATGTAAGGAGACAAAGGAAGATCGATTGGTAAAACCAGTTCCTTACCTGAAGTGTATTTGGTGTTAACCAGTACCAGTAAAGGTACCAGCAATACCAGTGAAGTTATTGTCCACATCAGAGAGTTGTTGATCACAAGGAAGGAAAGTTTAAGGCAAAACTGCAAAGCAAATAAATCATTACATTTATTTATCCAAATCCTTCTCTATTTCCTTTTATATTTTCTTAAAATATGCAAAATTCCATAAGCAGAATTAATTAATTAATTTAATGTATTTATTGTTTAAATTGATTATGCAATCACATGTGAAAAACAAATTTCTCAAGTTTTAATAGAATATAAAAATGTTCTTCTTAATTTGTTCAATTAAAAGAAAAAAACAAGAAACGTTTTCTTTTTTTATCAAATCTTTTCAACAGTAAGAGAAGTCAAGCTACAAGACGGCAAGACTTACCTGTGTTCAGATGTGTCTGTTTGTAGCAAACCAGGGCCACTCTCCTTTATACACACAGGTGACTGAGGAGATAAAGAGCAGGCGAGAGGGAGGGTCATGTGACAATGCAGTCCCAAGTGAAAATTCTGCACAGGAAGTTGAATCATGACCACCTTTTATGGTTCAAGCACCAACAACGTCATCCTTACCTTCTGCAACCATTCAATCTGTTCTGTTATTGAGCCAGAGTCTATATGCTTTGGAGGGCGAGGAAGGATAAATTAGATGTTATATGTCGAATTAAGGCTACTTATGAGAAAAGCTGCAAAGACCTGTATCAACAGGCGAGGCTGTTGATATGTGGCACAGTGCAAATAATGTGAGAATGATGGGATATGAATGATTTTACCACTCAAGACATTCTCGTTGACCTCTCACACTTAAGACATTGTCAAAAGGACAATGGTCTGTGTGTAGAAATGACTGGTGAGTATCTTGAAAACACCCTGTTCCAGGGTGTTCCCGGTGATGACTCTAAAGTCCGGGAGCCTCCAGTCTCTAGCTTTGAGTCGTTGTTATTCTTACATAATTGAGACATCAAACTCAGATCTCTTTCTTTCTCCATCTCTTTCTCTCCCCCTCCCTCTCTTTTCCACTCTCTCCCTCCATCTTTTTCCCTCCCCTTTTCAATTTCTCTCTTGCTCCCTCTCCTCCCCCCTCTCTCTCTCTCCCTCTTGGTATTGGTATCGACTCATTCACCCAGCCAGTCCTGTATCAGCCAGATATTACACAACCTTCTACCAAGAGAAAAGGCATCGGATTCTCACACGAAACATGGGCTGAATGAGCCAGCGCGTCCACTAATGTGAGCACTGCATTGCTAACAATACCTTATCAGGTGGTCCTCCTCAACAAGTTTACACAAAAGGGAGTGCTATGTGTTCTGGAAGGCCACAGTGTCAAAGGCAAGTTCAGCCCTTCAGGGAGAACTGAGACAGATAGAGACCACAGGGCGGTAACTTGGTTTCATGTTTATAGTATATTTACAAAAACTGTACTTGGTGAAAATATAAGATGTGTGACCACAATGAAAATCACATTCCAACAAGCAAAAACACAAGTCAATTTTTGTTGCAGCTGCTTTAAGTTTGGAACTTGCCTTGATTTAGCCAAGGGATGTACACAAATGTAACCTTTGATTGATATTAAATCCAAATAAATTAGGTATTAAAATGCTTGATCAAGTACTTTGTTATGGATGAATCAGCTAAGGCTCATTGTTTAACGTTGACATTTAAATGTTTTTATTGTCCATAGTTTAATATTTGTATTTATTTATATACATTTTAAATATTTGTTTTTATTTATCTTTTGTAATCTTTATTTTTGTGTTGTCACACAGGGTACTGACTCCGCTTAGTCTTAATAGTCTCAAAGATTGTGGAATCTCTGTGTCTGTTTCTTTCACCTTTATCCCAACAGAGTGTCACTCAAACACAGGTGAAACACTGAGTCAGTCTGGGAACCCTGCCATTTCAACACAAAAGAGAATAACAGATCAATGAAAAACAAACAAATGGAAAAACAACACGTAATAGCATAAAGGTGCGACCAATAATACAGTCATAAAAAAACGATGAAAGAACGAACAAACAATCAAATGTCAAACAATGAGATCAAACTAAATAATCCCTTACTCAGTTCCTGAACCACCGTGCACTGCCTTGTGAATTCATGTTGAGACATTTTCATCCTGTAGCTACAGCAACATATTAAAACAAATTGTTCTAATAGTTTTGCATTATAAAAATAAAATACAAAATTGTGTAACGTTTTAATGGTTAGGTGTAAGGATTTCAAGTTTCAAGAAAATGTCTTGGCAATCAGTAAAAAAGTTATTTATATTATTGTTATATTTTCATTGATTCATCGCTATAGATACCTTGAATGTACAACTGTAGATGATTACAGTACATTGCTCTGGTCGAACGTTGTTCTTTAGAAAACATTATCAACTTATGCTTAACTCAATCAAATCTGTTATTATTATTGCTAATATTTAATTGTAATGTGCATAAAAACTATGGGAAATATGTAAAAACAATCTTTTGACATCTCAAAATGACCACCAGGGGAAGCTCTAGGACAGGATTTAGGAGATCAAAGGTCATCAGCTGACAGACTGCAGAGAGAGAGAGAAAGAGAGAGAGAGAGAGACACAGAGAGAGAGAGAGATAGAGAGAGAGAGATAGAAAGAGAGAGAGATAGAGAGAGAGAGATAGAAAGAGAGAGAGATGAGAGATAGAGAGAGAGAGATAGAGAGAGAGATATAGAGAGAGAGAGAGAGAGAGAGAGAGAGAGAGAGAGAGAGAGAGAGAGAGAGAGAGAGAGAGTGAAAGAGAGAGTGAAAGAGAGAGTGAAAGAGAGAGTGAAAGAGAGAGTGAAAGAGAGAGTGAAAGATAGAGTGAAAGAGAGAGTGAGAGAGTGTCCAGGCTGGTAAAGGGTAATATTAATAAGGTTTAAGGCTGCCCTACTTGGCACAGGGACACTGAGTACCCTGGCTGCCCAATCCAAAACGCTGGGTAGAGGGGCTCAGAGAAGGTGGTGTTGAACGTGTACAGGTGGGTCATCGTGTCAGAGGAGACCCTGTAGAAGGACACAACTCCAGCCGGCCAGTCCAGGTAAACTCCTACCCTGCTGGGAACTGGTAAGCAGGCAGCAGGGAGATAAGTCCGTTGATGATTGTGCCACATGTATGGCCCAAAGTTGGAGCACAGGAGACACCACGACTTGTCGTTGTCTCCAAGGCTGCAGGCAGTGGTGCTTCCTTTCCTTTGGATGCTGCCGTATGTGACTCCAACCAATATCCAGTCACCTTTCCACTCCACCTCCCAGTAATGGCGTCCAGTCAGACCCTCTGTACACAGCACCTGCTCCTCCTCATCAAACCTCTCTGGGTGATCAGGATACAGCTGGTCCTCCTCTACTGCCTCCACCCTCCTGTTGTCCTCAGACAGAGAGAGGGTTTTATAAGCTGTGTTTGGGTCAAATGTGAGGTACTGGTCACCTACAGAACAGAGACGACAGGCTGGATCAGAACTGTGTGTGATGGTACCAGGGAGAAATGTGTGTTTAAGTGCGTGTGTGTTTGCGTGTTTCACTAGTTGTGGTGAAAATGGTTACAGTTGATTGAAGACAGCACTTACACAGTTTAATAAGATGTGGTTTTACCCAGATCTCCTCATTGTGGTCCACACTGTAGGGGAAACAGGTACGGACCGTAAGAAACACACACACAAAGATCTCATCTTCTGCTGTTGCAGAAATATGAAAAAAGGATTCAAAATAAAATACAGAGGATCTTAAAACAGTAAGTTCCTCACTGACTATATAGACTTACTCATAATTATAGAATTATACATGGGATAATGCACAAACTGTGCATTACACATAATGTATGCAGTCTACTGTATGAATGTGTCATCGACCAAAACTAACTTGAGTTTTTTCAGTCTCGAGTTTGAATCTTTCAGTTTCTTTGGTCCTATGTCTCCTATGTGATTGAAGCTCAGGTCCAACTCTCTCAGGTAGCGGTTTGAGCTGAGAGCTGTAGCCAGAGAAGCACAGCCTTCCTCTGTGACTCCACAAAACGACAGCCTGCAAAGAGAAGTCATCAGGACGTTACAACACTGCTGCCCTCTGCTGGTGAGTGTTGTTGACATCACTGGGTACATTGTTGACTGACATACATTTACTTCTTCAACATGTTCTATGTGTCCCTCTCTGGTTCCATGTGTGTCTGATCACTGACCTCAGGATCTTCAGTCTACAGTGTGGACTCTTCAGTCCATCAGAGAGCAGCTTCACTCCTGAATCCTGCAGGTCGTTGTGACTCAGGTCCAACTCTTTCAAGTGGGAAATGGAAATAAGGGCTGAAGTCAACTCCCTACAATAGTTTTCTGTCAGGAGACAGCTGTTCAGCCTAAACAAAAGATGTTAAATGTATCAGTGATTAAGTGACAAACGTGTTTTTTCTGTTTTTCAACAGACATAACATGTTTGAGAAGCTCTACTAAAACTGAACCCCTCAAAGCACTAATCTTACATTTCCTTTGGGGTCAATGAAAGACAGTTGATTTGATTATCTGAATCTAAGCTCCTTACCTCAATAAACTCAGTTTAGATGCTTTCAGGCTGGAAGAAATATCCATCAGTACTTCATCGCCACCAGAGGGAAAAATATATCCCAGGTGCAGCTCTCTCAGAGAACAGTCTGGTGACTGGAGGAAGGAGGCCAGTGATGCACAGTCCTTAGGTTTAAGCTCCATGTCAGTCAGTCTGTGGAAACAGAACATTCATGTGCTGCAGTGTGGTGAAGTGGTTAGGACTGTTGACTGGAGGTCTTTTGGCAGCCAGGATTCACATCACATCTACACAGGGGTGAAAGTAAGCCGTTACTGGCAGGTACGCCGTACCGGGAAGAAATTACGACACACGAACAGGCCCGTCGCGACAAGGCAAGCAAAACAAGCAATTGCTTTGAGCGCCGAGCTGGCTTGGGGCCCCAAGACACCGACTGGTTAAGAATAAAATGCAACGACAAACTGTGTGAGCGCCCCTTTGATAGTCAATGCAGTAAAGTGCAATGACACTGTTATCGGAATCCCCTTAGGGGGCCCCTCTCATGATCTGTGCTGCTGGCAAAATACAAAACCTCGTCGGTCGGCAGTCATCATGAAACGGAATTATAAAAAACAGATACAGGTGGGTTAAAGAGTGATACTAGAGTGATAAGAAGTCCTCATGAGAATGCTTGATAAGTAGACTATAATACAGTAAATAAACCAATACATAATAAATAATTAAGCTAAGTGAAATTTTCGGCGCGCGCGCATCTACACCTCTGTCATACCTCTGTGTTTCTTGTGATACATAAAGATGATACTTCTCATGTATTTACAGATCATTTTGTGGTGTTCGAGAAAGCATGCGCAATCCATACAGCCAGTGAGGTACTACATGTAAGGTGTGGTGAGGGGCACGTTGGGAGATACACTGATTCACTCTGCTGAGTGGAATTTGTCTGGATGGAAAAGAGTGACCACAAATGTTTTCGATGAAATACATGAAAAGCCCTGACAAAGGCACTGACCTCAATATTTCCAGTTTACAGTGACAATCTCCCAGGGAAGCGAAGACGTCACTCAGGTCCCCACCACCGGTCAGCTTGTCTTCTATGAGGTGCAGCTCTCTCAGATGAGAGTCTGGTGACTTGAGGGAGGAGGCCAGGGAAATACAGTCCTCTGGGCTGAGGTTCATGTCATTCAGTCTGGAGAAACACACATGGTTAGTGCATTTCTAACCAAAGTCCCTAACCCCTACAAACAATGGGTTAGCTTGTTTCTAACCCTAACCATAGCCCTAACCCCAAGAAACAATGGGTTAGCTTGTTTCTAACCCTAACCATAGCCCTAACCCCAAGAAACAATAGGTTGCACCGGTTGCAGCAGTGATGCTCAAGACTTAAATCCCATCTCTATCTGGCCAGTGTGGCTAATGAGGAGGCAGTAGAGTGTCAGTTGGAAATCAAAACTTGAGGTGATGGATGCTGTAGCTCAATGGTAGAACAACACAAGAGGGCACAGGTTCGAATCCCTTCTGCAAGTTACTTTGGAGAGTAGAACCCAAACACTCACATGGCCTTTCTGCTTTTCCTCACCGCAGGGATCATTCTCTTGCGCCAGGCATACTGCCACAGGTCCAACTCTTCCACCCCGCCCTGACACAGCAGGAGAGCATTAGCCAGTGCCGAGCACCCGTCCAGCGACAAAGTATCATCATCTTGTGCGAAGAGGAACTTGTGAATGTCCTCATGCACTGAGCTGTCTTTCATCTCAATCAAGCAGAGGAAGAGGTTGATGCACATGTTAGATGAGATATTCTCTACGTCTGGCTTCCTGAGGTATTTCCTCATCTCCTCAACAGTCTCTGAGATGTTCTCTGTCTGGGGCAGAAGGCCTTGTAAGAGAGTCTGGTTGGACTCCATTGAGATGCCAAGAAGGAAGCGGAGGAACAGGTCCAGGTGTCCATTCTCACTCTGTAGAGCTTTATCCACGACTCTCTTCAGCAACTCATGCAGGGGCTGCTCTGAAGACACGTTCTCCAGGAAGGATTCCAGTGCACTGATGTTCTTGGGCACACAGCAGTAGAACACATAGAGAGCAGCGAGGAACTCCTGAAAGCTCAGGTGCACAAAGCAGTACACCTTCTTCTTATACCGCCCACACTCTACCTTCAGGATTTCCGTGCACAGTCCACATTTCACTGCAGCGTCATCAACATCAAAGCCACATCCTTTAATGTCTTCCTTATAGAAAATGACATTTTTTCTTTCAAGCTGTTGGAACGCTAGTTGAGCCAGTTTCAGAATAAAGTCTTGACTGAATTCCAAGACCTCCTGTCTGCCCATGTAGTTTTGCCCTTCGAATTTCTCCTGTGCGAGTTCTGTTTGACTGATGAGGAAGTCTACGTACATCTCGGTCAGACTCGTCGGGATGTTTGAAGACTTGTTTTCTTTCAGTCTTTGCGACAGGACCACGGACGTGATCCGACACATGATGGGTATGTAACACATGATGTGGAGACTCCTCGCTGCCTTGACGTGTGAGATGATTGCGTCGGCCAGGACTTCATTGTCACTGAATCGCTTCCTGAAGTACTGATCCTTCTGTTCGTCGTCAAAGCCTTGAACTTCAACATCCAACAGGTGGAGTTGGATGGTTTTACGAAGGCCCTCTACAACTGCTGTGGGTCGAGAGGTTATCCAGAGGAGAGCAGACTGAAGTAGATTCTTCCTTATGATGTTAGTCACCAGAATGTGAACTGGACACTCCTTTGTGACATCAGACACTCTCTCGTTGTTCTTGAAATCCAGAGACGGCCTGCTTTCATCCAGACCGTCAAAGATCAAAAGCACTTTGTGGTTTTGAAACACTTCCGCTACTTCAATTTCATTAAGCTCTGAGTGGAACTCCTTCAGAAGACCCCAGACACTGAGTTGGCCTTGAATCAAATTCAGCTCTCTGAACGGAAGCACGAAGATGAAATCTATATCCTGATTGGCCTCCCTCTCTGCCCAGTCTAGGATGAACTTCTGAACTGAGATGGTTTTTCCAATGCCTGCGATGCCTTTCATCAGCACGATCATGACCTCTTCTTTTCGTCCGGGTCGGGGTTTGAAGATGTCGTTGCACTTGATGGGTTTGTCTGATCTTGTTTTGCTAACGGACGTGTACTCGATCCTCCTGATCTCGTGTTCTGTGTTGATCCCTTTGCTCTCGCCCTCCGTGATGTAAAGCTGTGTGTAGATGCTGCTCAGGGGCGTCGGACCATCCGGGGACGTCACGTACAGGAACGTATCGCTCCTCAGGAATTGAAACTTCTCCTTTAAACTGGCTTTAAGTTTCAGTTTGACACTGTTGGGCAGGATGGGGGGGATAGCATGGAGAACAGGGTCATTTACTGGGATAGATATATTTTGTTTACAAGTTTGTTACAGTTACACCATTCTTTTTCTACGACAGTAGTTCCTGTTGTGGTGCGTCAGACATCTTACCTTTCAATGGAGGCACTGCAGTGTGGGGAAGCATCTTCTGAAAGTAGGAGAGGAGAGACAAGTCTCATGACAATGCCATCCCACACAATTAATAATTTTAAAATATGATTGAAGGGGTGGTGAGGGGAGGAGGGGTGGTGAGGGGAGGAAGGGTGGTGAGGGGAGGAGGGGTGGTGAGGGGAGGAGGGGTGGTGAGGGGAGGAGGGGTGGAGAGGGGAGGAAGGGTGGTGAGGGGAGGAGGGGTGGTGAGGGGAGGAGGGGAGGTGAGGGGAGGAGGGGTGGAGAGGGGAGGAGGGGTGGAGAGGGGAGGAAGGGTGGTGAGGGGAGGAGGGATGGTGAGGGGAGGAGGGATGGTGAGGGGAGGAGGGGTGGAGAGGGGAGGAAGGGTGGTGAGGGGAGGAGTGGTGGTGAGGGGAGGAGGGGTGGTGAGGGGAGGAGGGGTGGAGAGGGGAGGAAGGGTGGTGAGGGGAGGAGGGGTGGTGAGGGGAGGAGGGGTGGTGAGTGGAGGAGGGGAGGTGAGGGGAGGAGGGGTGGAGAGGGGAGGAGGGGTGGTGAGGGGAGGAGGGATGGTGAGGGGAGGAGGGGTGGTGAGGGGAGGAGGGGTGGAGAGGGGAGGAAGGGTGGTGAGGGGAGGAGAGGTGGTGAGGGGAGGAGGGGTGGAGAGGGGAGGAAGGGTGGTGAGGGGAGGAGGGGTGGTGAGGGGAGGAGGGGAGGAGGGGAGAAGGGGGTGGTGAGGGGAGGAGGGGTGGTGAGGAGAGGAGGGGTGGTGAGGGGAGGAGGGGTGGTGAGGGGCTGAAGTTATACCCGTCCTCTGAGCCTGTGCAGGAGCTGTCGTGGTGATGTTAACTGGGCCCTGGATGATTGTGTGGCTGAATACAGGAGCCAAGATGTTGCTCCCAGACTGAGCGTGGTTGGAGGTCAGAAGAGGAACTGCTGCACTTTGGTTCTCTTCATTTTTCGTTGTTTGGTTCTCCCCTCTCCCCCTCCTCTCTTCAGATTCCCCTTCCTCACGTCCTCCACATTTGGAACAAGTGTTTCCCATGGCCTGGTTTCCTCAATGCATATACTACTCCCTCCGTCTCCCTCAGTCCCTCCCTCTCTCTCAGTCCCTCCCTGTCCCTCAGTCCCTCCCTCTCCCTCAGTCCCTCCCTCTCCCTCAGTCCCTCCCTCTCCCCCAGTCCCTCCCTCTCTCCTTCTCTCTCTCCCTTTCAGTTTCCTCCTTACTAAACTGATTAAATTCCAGGAATACCTTGCCAGATTTGGAGTACAGATACGCTTTGTGTGATTATAGCACAGTCCCAAAATATGTGTGTGTGTGTGACTGTGTGAATGTGTGTGTGTGTGTCTGTGAGTGAGTATGTGTGTGTGTGTGTGTGTGTTTGTGCGAGTCCGTGAGTGAGTGAGTGTGTTTGACAGTGTGAGTCTGTGAGTGAATGTGTGTGAGTGTGTGTCAATGCGTGAGTGTGTGTAAATGTGTGAGTGTGTGTGTGTGTGTTTTGAGGGGTGCTGGAGGAGAGGCTGTGTTGTGTCTAACCCTAACCCTGAATGCATCAACAAAGCCCCAGCGTTGCTCTCAGTCTCACCTAGCTGACCGTGAAACAGGAAACAGGAAACAGGAAACAGTTACTGTAAAGCAACATGGTAATGCATGTGCTAGCTAACCCCCTCCCCGAGACCTACAGAGTGTGGTGTCCTGTAAGAGGGGTTAGTCACTTTCGATATAAGCGTCTGCTAAATGAATAAATGTAAATGTATGATAATGGGTATACTTTTCTAATTGTGATAATCATGATGTTATCGTGGTAAAAATGATTGTGTGGTTTTGGAAAAGCACAACCTTTGCAGCAGTATCTACTGCTACAAAACTCCTTTGAACTAAACAGACATCTGTTCAACCGCATTCTACTGTTCTAATGTTCGACAGTGTTCTACTGTGTTCAACTGTGTTCTACTTGTCTACACTTGCTCGACTGCATGTGCAGTACTCTGCTGAATTCCAGGAACGCCCAAATGATCTTCTTAGAATTTGAGTAGATATATTCTGTTGTATGAAGAACACAGCCAGCGGAACACATGCAGTAGAACACATGCAGTACAAAACAGCCAGTGGAACAAATTCAGTCAAACTTATTCACAATTCTTAAAAAAAAAACACAGTGTCGTTCTCAGTAATACTCTTACCTCTCTGACTTTGGAAACTGACACAAGGTCGTCGTTGAACCGTCGAGTCTAATGTGAGTGGAGAGGACTCTGTGGATGTGTTCACCCGCCTTATGTGGGTGTGTGTGTGTGGGGGTGTGTGTGAGTGAGTGTGTGTGTAAGTTGATAAGAGGAATGGAAGTCTGCCAAAAGTTGAGAGAAAAAAACATTCTACCACTCGGGGAGAAGTCTCTCCCTCTCAGTGTGTGAGTGTGTGTGTTTGTGTTACAGACAGGCAGACAGACAGACAGACAGACAGACAGACAGACAGGCAGACAGGCAGACAGACAGACAGACAGACAGACAGACAGACAGACAGACAGACAGACAGACAGACAGACAGACAGTCAGGCAGGCAGGCAGGCAGGCAGGCAGGCAGGCAGGCAGGCAGGCAGGCAGGCCTGAGAATATATCGAGCTTCCTCATGTTGTATCCCTGTATCTCAAATCAACTTTTATTATCTTCCTCTCAGAGCGAACAGGTGTGTGAAAACAATAGCACATTATTGTTAATTGTTAATATTTAACTCATAAACAACTGAGGACACGAGTCCTTAGAAATCATAAAGTATGAGTGAACAAGTGAAT
Source organism: Hypomesus transpacificus (assembly GCF_021917145.1). Taxonomy (NCBI): domain Eukaryota; kingdom Metazoa; phylum Chordata; class Actinopteri; order Osmeriformes; family Osmeridae; genus Hypomesus; species Hypomesus transpacificus. The sequence continues at coordinate 91,064 of NW_025813856.1, forward strand.
GTGTGAATGAATGAATGATCAGCTGAATAAAATGACCTGACCGATGGTTGAATTCATTGAGTGAGTGAATGAGTGAGTAAGTGAGTTAGTGAGTTAGAATCAGAATCAGAATCAGAATCAGAAGGGATTTTATTCGCCATGAGTGTTTGCACAAACAAGGAATTTACTTTGGCAGAGAGGTGCATACATTAAACATATAGGAATATTGAAACTTAAATATGTGGACTAAGTATACAAAGGAGCAAAGTCTAGCTAATACTAAGGGGGGTCTAGCTAATACTAAGGGGAATAAAAAATAAAATAAAAGTAGCCATAATTTACAATTTAACCTAAAAATACCAAAAAGTACAGATAGTGCAAACGATACAATAGTGCAAATTGCAATGTGCAGGGTGACATTGTGCAGATGGTGATTTAAAGTCAGTGAGTGAGAGTGAGTGAAATAATTAATGAAAGAATGTAGCCCTGTTAAACAAGGTTACGTAATAACGAATTCAGAGTTCACGCTCTAACAATGGACACAGTAGCGTAGTCCACACTGTCTGTCTCTTTGATTTGCTGGTCAGGATGAGTAACAGAGCTTGTGATTGTACGGTCCGTTACGCTGTTGAATGAGACGGTGGAGTAGGTCAAACTGTCTGCCTCTCTGATTGGTCCTGTGTTGGAGTAGATGTTAGTGATGTCGTCTGGACCTCCTTGTTCTCGCTGACAATTGTCTGCTCTGCCATGCAGGGTGGGGCTGACAAAGCCTGTCTCTGGGATCTGATTGGTTGATGGCTCATAGATGGGATTGGACGTGGAGGCAGTATCTGAAAGATGATTGACTGCCAAGGTGTGGGTGGAGTTTAACCTGAGTGCTGTGGAAGCATCTGATAGATGCACAATATATATTTAACACAATTTCTGCTAATATACTCCTGTATACTCCTGTATACTCCTGTATATTACATAGTTATTGTGTTCCGCTACAACTTGTAGCTGTGTGTTCAGTATGGTGAGTTGTGTCAGGTGTGTGTTCAGTATAGTAAGGTGTGTCAGGTGTGTGTTCAGTATAGTAAGGTGTGTCAGGTGTGTGTTCAGTATAGTAAGGTGTGTCAGGTGTGTGTTCAGTATAGTAAGGTGTGTCAGGTGTGTGTTCAGTATAGTAAGGTGTGTCAGGTGTGTGTTCAGTATAGTAAGGTGTGTCAGGTGTGTGTTCAGTATGGTGAGGTGTGTCAGGTGTGTGTTCAGTATAGTAAGGTGTGTCAGGTGTGTGTTCAGTATAGTAAGGTGTGTCAGGTGTGTGTTCAGTATAGTAAGGTGTGTCAGGTGTGTGTTCAGTATAGTAAGGTGTGTCAGGTGTGTGTTCAGTATAGTAAGGTGTGTCAGGTGTGTGTTCAGTATGGCGAGGTGTGTCAGGTTTGTGTTCAGTATAGTAAGGTGTGTCAGGTGTGTGTTCAGTATAGTAAGGTGTGTCAGGTGTGTGTTCAGTATGGCGAGGTGTGTCAGGTGTGTGTTCAGTATAGTAAGGTGTGTCAGGTGTGTGTTCAGTATAGTAAGGTGTGTCAGGTGTGTGTTCAGTATAGTAAGGTATGTCAGGTGTGTGTTCAGTATAGTAAGGTATGTCAGGTGTGTGTTCAGTATGGCGAGGTGTGTTACCTGTACAGGTGTGTGCTCTCTTCCTCTCTCTCAGAATCAGAGCCAGAAACAGCGTCAGCAGCAAGACTGCACTCAGAGCTACTGCACTGTACACCAGCCTTCCTGCACACACACACACACACACACAAAGCTCTTCCATTTTTTTTTTTTTCACAGTTTTACTTCAGTTAACATAATAGCAAGTCATACAGCATTACAGTTTGCTCTCAGAAATGGAGAAAAAAATTATTCAAACGGAGGAAATGACAGAGAGAGGAAGAGAGCCAGGCAGGAAGTGACTGTGTGTGTTGGAGTGAAACTTGTTTTATATACAAGTTACTGTGACTCCCTTCTGTAATTACATATTTCCACCACTTGGTGGTACAGTGAGACATGATTCTGCTGCTGTCAGTGTGGTGTCTGACAGTTGTAGTCCTTATCAGAGCCGGAATTCTGGTAGTTGTAGTCCAATAAATAACAAATTATTATTGTTCTGTTTTACACCTTTTCTTGGTAGTTGTAGTGCATGATACAACCTGGTGTTTAGCAGTTATAGTACAGTATACTGTTGTGTGTGTAAATGTGTGCATGTGCATGTGTGTTTAGGTTTGTGTGTATATGTGTGTGTGTGTTACCTTGTTGGTCTGGCATTGCTGTTGTGACAGGGACAGTGTCTCCTACATACACAGGAAACAGACGGTCAATCAGTGTGTGAAGACTGCCTGTCACACATCCTCACTGACACCCTCACTGACACATCGTCACTGACACCCTCACTGACACACACTCACTGACACCCTCACTGACACACACTCACTGACACCCTCACTGACACACACTCACTGACACACACTCACTGACACATCCTCACTGACACCCTCACTGACACACACTCACTGACACCCTCACTGACACACACTCACTGACACACACTCACTGACACATCCTCACTGACACACACTCACTGACACACACTCACTGACACACACTCACTGACACATCCTCACTGACACACACTCACTGACACACACTCACTGACACATCCTCACTGACACACACTCACTGACACACACTCACTGACACACACTCACTGACACATCCTCACTGACACACACTCACTGACACATCCTCACTGACACACACTCACTGACACACACTCACTGACACACACTCACTGACACATCCTCACTGACACATCCTCACTGACACACACTCACTGACACACACTCACTGACAGACACTCACATTTAGAAGGGGAGTGGAGTTACAGTAAAAGAAGAGTTGAATTGAAGAAGGAGATCAGTATGAAGGGAGAGAGGGAGAAGGAGAGAGAGAAAGAGTGATGGAGGGAGAGAGGGAGAGAGGGAGAAGGAGGGAGAGAGAGAGGAGGCGGGACAGAAAGAAAGATGGAGGGAGAGAGGGAGAGAGGCAGAAGGAGGGAGAGAGGGAGAATGAGAGACAGAAAGAGAGATGGAGGGAGAGATGGAGAGAGGGAGAAGGAGGGAGAGAGGGAGAAGAAGAGACAGAAAGAGAGATGGAGGGAGATGGAGTCATACCGGTGGCAGAGTTGGAGAACCGCGTTGCCATGGTGAATGTTGTTGCTGTGTGGAGGCGAGACGTGGAGGCGGGGCCTGGAGGTTTGGGAGGAGGAGAAACTGGAGGGGAATGATGAGCAGCAAACACAGATGAGAGACAGAGACAGACACTAAGAATAGTCTGATATGATATTACATCATATTAGCACCCAGGTGTTTTGACATGAGTGTTGTTTTCAAGATCTGTTCATCCTCTGTAAGGCAGTACAAAAATGTTCATTTGCGCCTTTTACTTTTGCGCATAACATATTGGTTATGAAGGAAACGCTCACATCTGCCCACCGTGAGCAGGACTTCAGTTACAAGGTTAGGTCCCCATGTGGCCACTTCACACCAGTATTTCCCAGAATCCTCCTCGGTCAGGTTGGTGATGGTCACCGTGAAGACCCTCGTCTCTGTGTTGTCATGAAGACCGTACCTCCCTGAGTCTGTTTGATGACTCTTGCTGTGAACAACCTCCGTCCTCCATCTATACCTCCCCTTTGACAACATCTTTGGATATGTTTCATAGCCTTGGTCGTAGGGACAGGAAATGACAGCTTGACCTCTCTCCTCTCCTTTAATCACGTTGACCTCTGAACCCTGAGTGCAGACCAGGACTGCAGGAGACCAGAAACACACACAGAGTCACACACACACACACACACATACAGAGACACACACACACGCACACAGAGAGTCACATGCACACAGAGACACACACAAACAGAGAGAGAGAGTCACAC